>NW_023615304.1:0-60001 GCF_013339695.2 Rhipicephalus sanguineus
AGTGAACTGGAGAATGCATGAGCTGTCTTGTTCTTTCTTTTTTTCTTTTTTTTTGTGTGTGTGATTGGACGTCACCAATTACGAGGTTCGACCAGTTCTTTCGAAGTGCTATCGCTTTACGTGAAGACTGCTGCTGAATTAACTGCAGACATAACTGACTAGCGCAAAAAACAACGGACAAGGTAGAGACAAGTTATGAGACAAAAAGAGACAAAACAACGGATGAGTTATGTGTGCAGTTAATACGCACCAACTAGCCCACCTCACGTCTGTAATTCTGCTGCGGAAGGCGAGGCACAGATCCGAGTTAGTAGCAGCAGATATATTCGGAAAGGCAGGCAGGTTATTTCACGTGTGCTGCCTGTGTTTCGTCAGAGAACAGCTTATTACGCATTGTAAAAGCGTGTGAACTTGAGCTAGTTGGTAATTAGGTGTAGGTGTAATAAGTCCCGCCGAATCTTTGTTCTCTTCGTTGTATACCGCTGTTTGCTACTATGATTAGTACGGATGTTGAGACTGCTTAGTTTTCGAAGAAGTGATCTCAAATATTTTGTTCTTTTTGCCGTGACTCTTTTTTTTTCTTTATGTATATTACGAGTCGAACCACTTCCTCCGCCCAACTTCATGATCGTACTGTATTTGGTTTGTTTTTTTCTGCTGCCTGGATATATTTTTAGCTTCTTCACATCTGGGAAACGGCATGGCCGTGGGCCACCTTGTCAACTTTCATCAGCAGACTGGATTGCAGAGATGCGTAGTACTGGTTTACAGAAGCCATAAAGTTGACCGCGCTAGTTATCTCGTAGAAAGCTGCCCTCTTTTCCTGGCGCTGCTGCTTCTCGATTTTTAATGTGCAGCCAATTTCTGGACGTTCGCTGCTCGAGTCCGTGCAAGCAGGCGAGAGGCGGCCCGTCGCCTGTGCCACAGTGTCTCTTGCTCAGGGACGCCGCCATTTGCTGCAGTGCGAAGAAGCCGTGCTGTCGGCCAGCGCTGCTGCGGACCTGCTGGCTGGCTTCTGCTGGTCTCGCTGTCTCTCGTCAGCAGCGCGACAGACACGCGACATCTACATAGCGAAGCTCGCAAACACGGAGACGTGCGGAGAGACGTAAAAAAGAAGCGAAGCTGGCAGTGCGCCGCCGACGCCGCCGTGTGTGCCGCGGGCGAGCCCTGGAAATGTAGGTCTCCGCGGTCAAAGACTTCCCGCGCCTTCCCTCTCTCGTCACCCACTATCATCATCATCCCGCTCCTCGCAAGTACGCGTTGGCGACTGCGCGCTCGCAGCGCGGCGTTCGATTCCAGGAAGCGCTGTGCGCCTCTGCTTCTCTCTCTCTCTCTCTCACGCGAGGGAGAACGCCGACTCGGTGGCCTCTCCCGTTCCCCCTCTCTGCGTTGACACAGTTCGAGCGAGCGGCCACTCACCTTCTCTCGCCCTCGGCGGTGGCCTCCTCGCAGGCGCTGCTCGTGCGTTTGTTGCTGTCCCCCTTATGTTTTTGTTGCACGCGGTGCAGGCTCCCCCCGCTCTTTGTTTTATCGTCCCTCTCTCAACCGAGCATTCTTTGTTGCTCTTCCTGTTACCCCGTTTGTTCCCTGCTGCCTCCTCGCCCTAAACGTGCGATAACAGTGTTTTCTTTCCGCTCGCCTCTTTCGCAATCGTTGAAAGGACCAACCTCGACTTGTCTGTCACCCGTCGCAGTAGCCGCTGTTCCTTGTCCCTCTCGAGCCGGCTCCCAATTACCTCATTAGGCGGGCTCGGTTGATTATTATTATTGGGCTGAGAGGCCGAATGTGCGCCGCCATCGAAATTCCCCTTGCCGCCTCTTTTCCTTCGGCCACCTCCGTCTTCGTCGGTGGAAGTCAGTACTGCTTCTTCTTGCCCGTCAGATGAAAGCGCTTACTGCGCACTCTCTCTCTCTCTCTGCCATCGCCCATTCTGCATCAACTTCTTCGTTTTGGCATTCCGTGCCAAATAGAACTTATAGGGGCTTTAAAAAATCCAATTGTAAGCTTAGTGTGTAACGAACTACCCAACAACGTTCTTTGCGATATTGAGTAGACGATGAAGCCGATATTTTTTCTATTCACTTACCACTAATGACGATGTCAGAAGAGACCATGTAAGTGTAAGTACAGTCAAAGCGCGTATACAATGCGAAACGCTGTATAAGACAATTATTGCGTGGAATTCACTAGTTGAAATTTGCATGGTCTAAGCAACACTACGGATCACAATTATAACAGTAGAGAGGGCGTTAATGCAGACACGTTATTGACACACAAAATTCGGATACAGGTTACGAGAAAACAAAAAAAAAAGCTAAAAATGGTGAATACAGAAACTGCGCAGAATTACATAAGCACACATACTACGGGCAATTACATACTATGGGGTAATTATAGCTATGGGGTAATTGCATACCCGATAGCTATAAAGCCATAATTGAACCGTTAGGACTAATCTGGTTCCTTTCTATATGAATATCTTAAAGGAGTACTGACACAAAAATTTGAAGGCGAGATAACTTGTGGGATAGATCTGTGTGGACACACGAAATATCGACGGATATGTAGCCTAGAAGGTATTTAAAATCAATTTTAAAGTGGGTGTCGCGCAACTGCACGTGAAACGCCGCACCTCACGGCATCGACACTAGCTTGTTTTTAATGTAAACAACCAACAACCACCATGCACGACGAGTTTGTGTTGGCTGCCATGATCTTTGCGCCGCGCTCTCTTCAACAGGGAGAGGGGCTGCAAAGGCTGACGTCCTCTCGGCAGCGCATTTTTGGGGAGCCTTCGTTGAAAAGAGTCGACAACGTGGTGCTCATGTGCACGCAGTTCTGTGTGCGCACGTAGCCAGCTATGTTTAAATGAAAACCACCCTGGGTCCCGCCCCAAACGGCTCTCTTTTAAACCGGCACTGGGCGCTAACCGTCTCCTAATAATTAACCGTCGCGCGCTCAAGCAAACTAGGTTTCCAGCCGTGATAAGTGGGTCGCTAACTACTTATTGCAACAGAAACAAACAAAAAAACAAGGCGTAAATGTTTTGTGTCAGTACATCCTTTATATATATAAGCACTTGTGTATTCACTAAGTGTTGAAAAGTGCCTGTGACGTGTTTATCTAGAAAGACCGAAAGAAACTACTCTCGGTGTGTCGGTTTTTCTGCCCCTATTAATTAATTGAAACATTGAAACGAGAGCTTCAGTCGTGCAGGTATTGCCCGACTCAGCAGCATTAATAAACCAGTTTTCTTGAGTATTTTAGTCGGAGAATGGGTTAACCCGTATTTATTATAAACGAATCTTACTGCCTTCTTTGTGGTCGCACGATAGCTTTGCACACGGGAGCAAACAAACAAAGAAAACAATGTTGGCCGCAACCCAACACTACTCTGTATTTTGTCCGTGGCACACGCATAGGATTATACACGTCTTCACTTATTCAATTAAGCAACGTCGAAGGGTAAATAATTGAACAACGTCTAGAATGAACATGTAACCGGTCCTGATACGAGGAACGAGCACAACTTTGAAAAGCTAGAGGACTCTTGAGCATCGCCTTTGACGTTCGCATCGCCCTCTCAATCGCTAGCCTCGCTTCTCGGTGGGCACCTCAGCCTTGCCCCGAAGAAAGGAACGTCTGTGCACGTAAAGTTGGCCGTTTTAAACTCTCTCTGAACGCCGATTACAAGTGAAGTTGCCAACTCCCCGGTTCGCCATAAGTCATCCTCTTGCGAAGTAGCCACTGTGCGTGTCCGTAAGAAGATACGCGCACCTTCGTATCTGCGCACTACATTGTTGATGCTGTGGCTGATGACGACAACACCCGTGACTGTTGGGCCTTGTAACCACGCACGCACGCAAGCACGCACGCACGCACGCACGCACGCACGCACGCACGCACGCACGCACGCACGCACGCACGCACGCACGCACACACACACACACACACACACACACACACACACACACACACACACACACACACACACACACACACACACACACACACACACACACACACGCACGCCATGTGAAACCACTTACTCGTTGCCCAAATCAAAATCACGCGGTGTGACGCCTGGCGCTTCTGCCACGAAATGTTACTTGTGTAAAAGGCACTCACTGAGTAACGCCCGTACAAGGTTTTTTTTTTATGTGCGTAGCACTTTAGGGGCCCGGCTTCTCGTCCGTAGCTTTCATGCGGCGTGATCACGCTCACAATCAAGTGTTGAATGCAGACCTAAAACAAGGCTAGCCATGCTCAAAATCGGTTTAAAATAAACGAAAATGGTCTAAAATAATATCATTAACAGAAATAACCAAGAAGTAATCGCAATAATTAGCTTAATATTGCTAAAAACGCTTCGGAAACATGAAGCTGATACCCGCGCAGCGCAGGAGAGGGCGCCACCACCTCGCCACGAGCGTGGTTGCACCTCCCACCAGCGCTTCTCTGGCGTGGCGTCGCTACATCTCAAGGGGGGAAACAACCTGACCGAACCCGCTGCAGACGGCACGTATCTCAACTGCCGTAACAAGCAGGAAGTCGATAAAGCGCAGCAAAATTAAACGCGGCTGTCGCACGTTTGTGAATCTCACTAACGAGATTCTACTCGTGCCGGAGAAACCGTACGTGCTTGCCTAAAACATTGACGTCATCGACGGTTTGGCGAACGGAGCAGTGGGAACTCTACGAACGGGAATCGCTGGGTGCCCACGCTTCACAGTAGTGGAGCTGCATTTAGCGCATGATTTAGAACTACACCAATCGCTACACAAGCTTTTTATACTTCGTTTGACAAGGGATGAGTGTCCTAAATAATTCATTTTTGCATGTTTTTTGTTGTTTTTACGTGTCAGAACCACGATATGACTATGAGGCAAAATAGTGCATCGTTTCGATCTGCACTACAAAAGTGACGCAGGAGATTGGGTTCACGGAGAACATTATTTAACGGCGTACAAGTTTTTAAGAACTCACAGCGACAGCTGATCTTGGTGGCGTAGTTGTCCAACACCGCCGCCGGTGTCCGTCGCAGCTGTCGATCACACGACGCGGATTCGAACCTAGGCCTGCTGCGTGGCAAACAAGTGCCACACAGCCACACCAGTGCTTGAATCTTTTTCGGAGAATGCCCTGTACAAGCGTCATATACGGCGAGGAAACGTCTGAACAGATGTAGTATTGCGTGGCAGAAGAGTGAAATCGTACAGGCGACACACGATGGGAATTGCGTAACCACTGGGTGGTTTAAAGGTTGCCATCCATTACATAGGGCTCAGGAATAATTATTTATCGTCCTCATCATCGTCTACCACAGCAACAACAATGTGTGCAACTACGCAGATGCGCATGTTGACTTCTCGTGGTTTCGTCAATTGGGATTATTTATTGCGCAGTGGCTTTACAGCGGGCCCTATCAAGGCCGCTCCGCCAGCTCACGGTGTGACTGTGCTGCGTGTTCTGCGCACGCCTGGATGGAGGCGAAAATGTCTGAGGCCCGTGTACTTAGATTTAGGTGCACGTTAAAGAACCCCAGGTGGTCGAAATTTCCGGAGCCCTCCACTACGGCGTCTCTCATAATCATATATTGGTTTTGGGACGTTAAACCCCAGATATTATTATTATTATTATTATTATTATTATTATGCGCACGCCTGGCTTTTTTTTTTGTGAAAAAAATTTCATTTAATAGCGCATAATGCTCGAGGAAACAGCTCAGAATGATTATAGTATTGACAGAGAGAGGACTCGAAAGGAGGATGGTAATTTTGCATCGCACACGAACTGTTTATTATTATTATTATTATTATTATTATTATTATTATTATTATTATTATTATTATTATTATTATTATTATTATTATTATTATTATTATTATTATTATTATTTACGCGGGAGGCCATGGGCAAAAACTCTGGCTGCTTCTTACGGATCATATTTCGTGAACGCAATTTTAGTTTGAGTAGCGGATAAAATGACTGGGTTGACTTTTCTTTGTTTGTGGTGCGCGGGTGTTCTCGGAAGTATCCTAGCTGCAGTTTCGCACGTGCAACGCAGTTTCGGAAGAGCGAATGCATTGGCGAGCGTGAGGCAGGCGAATGCCGTGCAGCGATATGTGACTGCGTGTCATCCCGTGTCCCGAACGGCGGAGTCAGCCGAGGAGGTCAGGGCGAGAAGGAGGACCTGCCGAAAACTTGACCTCGTTCGCGGGCCGTTTCCGTTCGTCGTCTTGCATGGCCGTGCTTTGTTTCTGGGTCGTCCCAGAAACGGGAAGGGGTGGCGGCGATGCGCCTGCCAAGGTTGGCGGCCTCCAAGTCCTTCCGCGGGGCATACCGAAGACACAATTCCGGTACCTGTATCGCGTGCTGCGAAACACGCGTGCTTAGTAATGGCGGATTCCGATGACGTTGGTATACCCTACCATCGGGATATCTTGTGCAATGTTTCGAACGCCGATGTAATGTAAAGCTGCTGAACGGGGATGTTTCAACTCGCCAGCACACGAGGTCGTGTTAGAGCGCCTGGGCAGGGTCACTGCATACTTGACAACTTGTTACCGTGGATATCAGTTGAGGTTTACTTAATTCGTGGTAGTAATAGGCTAGGGGCAATGACGACATTCTGTATATTTATTCTGTATACCAAGGACAATAAATGACGAAACAAATGTTTGCTGGTGAAGTGAAAGCTAAGAAGAACGGTGAGCAGAATGCGCGTGCTTATACGAGGTCGGTTTTCAAAACATCACAAACATGTGCAAAGCGGAGGCCACGTGTTCGTGCCTGTGTGACAACGAGGTGCACGTTAGGGGCATTCCAGTTGGCGTGGTTCTCGTTCGGGCAATTAGTCGTCCCACTGACCGATATGCGCATAACTACGCTGTAACAGCGCAGAAACGCCATTCGTGCGAAAAAAGACGTTGCCATATGTTGTTCTTGTCATTCATTTAACGCTGCTTCACTAAAACGTCCTTCCGGGCGTCTTTCAGCGACCACCTTAGACGACGGGCGATTTCTTCATTCTCCGTTGTGGTCGCCGTCGCTTTCGCGAGAGGTCCTGGCAGCGGAGTCCTCGCGCGCGACCGTCCACGATCATCGCATGCGTGGCGCCGCGATGGGCTGCTCGCGATGCGGCCCCGGTGTGCGAAGGGCGTACGCGCACGGCGATAACCACGTGGCCGAACGAGGCAAGTACGAATTAGCTTCTAAAAATATCGATCTCGGCACGCACCGGAGAAGCCGGTCCCTCACGTAACGCCGCCGCTTTCTCTTTATTACATGCACAACATAGCCGCCTTCTTGCTTTATTACTGCCATGCTTATGATTGTTTTGTGAAATGGCTATTGTGCCGGCAAGGAAGAGAGTGAGAGGCCCGGAGAGAGGGAGAGAAGCAAAAAGCCGTAAAAGGGCGAAGAGATGTTGCACACGAGGAAGCGGAAGCGGGAAGTAGGCGACCCGCATTTCCGCGTCGGCTGTTCTCTATCTTGCATCACTTCCGCGAAGGCGTCGTTACGGCGTCAGGTGCGAGGGCGAGCGGCGCTGCAAGAAGAGGCGGGGGAATATTCCCCTGCAGCCGTGCTCGTAATTATTACGTGCCTCGAGAGGCGGAAAGTCACTCGCGGCAGGCCTTTGCTGGAAATCGAAAACCCCGAGGCTCTTTCGAGCAATGCCTCCCAGCAGCTGCCCTTCCTCGCCCGATGTCGCTGCAGCGGTTACGTCGTGGCTAACAGCGCGATTAACCAACTCGCCCAGTATTCCATCCTGTTAGCGGTTACGTCGGGTCAGTGATATCGAGGAGGGCGGCATTTCCGATGCCTTTCTGGCGCGCGTGCTGCTTGCTGTAGGATGCCTTCGTCCACACCGGCAAAAACCTTATGCGGCTCGTATAACAGCCGGCATATTATGTGGGGCTCTATGTGGTATGAGCCATTTCACTCTGTGAGGTTGGCAGACCAGCGGTCTCGTTGTTCGTAAGCGCGCTGCTCCTTGGGCGTGCTCACAGTGGGCGTTCGAGCCAAACTTGCCGCGCACGACCGCGCCAATACAGCGCCTAGACTCGACTGACGGGGCGAAACACTTACGAAACGCGTACCGCTCCACCGAAGCACTTTACGTGGTTTTCCATTACCTCCGCGATCCGCCCGCCTTTGGTCGATCGACGATTGTCAGATGATGACGTCACCACGTGACGTGATCGCTCAGAAGCCGCGAAATCAAGCAGGTGATCCACTTGCGGTTCCGCTGTGAACACGAATGGCACCAGAAGATACGAATTCAGTATGAGAGCATAGGCTCGCGCCGGTGCTCTCATTGGGGTTAGAGAAATGGACAGTAAATGATTCCATTTTACTGTCAGAAGACAGTTACATTTCGCTCGCAACATCCACTGTTTGCACACAATGACGTCTTGTTTCTGTTTTAGTAAAAGTTGTGTGCGCACTTCGATGTTGATTGCGACCTTTAATTGAGCAAACTATTCAATCATAGCACCAAACGAGTCTTGTTTCGTAGCCCTCTTCTTTATTTCTGCTGTGCCTTAGTCAGGGGCCCTGCGACAAAAATTACGCTTGTATTTTTCGCTGTTTCTTCTGGAACTGTGAATTCTACCGATATCGTTGCGCAAGTGGGAACGCCAAAAACACAGCTGTTATAATTTTACCTCATCGTAAAAACCAATTTGGTTTCGGACTTGAGCCACACGCAACGGCTTTTTTTTTTTTTTTTATGGAAAGTGACGTCTCTTCGCGTGGGAGTGCCGACATTGGCCGGGCGTTTTAATTGGTTTGACGTGAGAAGTCGTATGCAATATTCCTGTGGTCCCAGCTAGGCCCCACTATCGTGCGCTAAAAATGATAAAAACACTTTTCAGACAACCTGTGATACAAAAGTATTTCTGTTTTTAAGTGTGAAACTTCGAAAACAATTGCAAAACGACGCTTGGTGCGCTGCACAACGGCCACCACGAGGCGATACTTCCGGTATGACTCTATAAAAGGCGCGCGGTGATTGGAACACATGTTGGAACCTGCCACTGACGTCAGCGGCAGAGTGAAATGCAAAAAGGAACGTTTTTTCTCGTCGTCTGCTGAAGTTTTGAAGTTCGAAGACTAACAACTTCCGTCAGTTCTGAAAAGTTTTTGCGTTCATCTCAGCATTCCGCACACACGCACTCCAGCGTTGCAGAACGCAAATGAAATAAATAAATAAAAAAAAATAAAAAAAAAAATTGCAGGGCCCTTTTAAGGGTTCACCTGTAAGTCCAGTATTGCGTAAGTAAAGCAATGAATTACTCCCGTAACTGCTAATGTTAAGAACAATCATGTATTGTCGATTTTACAAATGAAAAAAAAAAATGAAAAAAGAAACGTTAAAAAGAACCAATACGTAACGACGACTACGTCGTTAGAGGCATTTTCTTCTTAGAACGATATGCACGTTACTGGAATATTTCCATTTTTTTACCACGTGTAAATGCTGCTATAAAAATCACAGCATATCCACGGAGTGAATGATGATGAGTAGGCGAAGCTGCGGAGGTTCATCGGTAAACCGTGAATCTTCCGTGAATTCTGCCCAGTACATCATCACCGACGTGAGATCGGGCGCATTTATACTAAAGGTTCGATGAGTTATGACGACTTGCAGCTCACTTTAATTTTACATGTACGCTGTGAATTTTCATTGTTTAGAAAACCATTGCTTTAGAAAACATCTGGCGTCTTTCGCTAAGCAGCTGGCGTCTTTTCGTTTTGCTTTAGAAACATCTGGCGTTCTTTCGTTTTGCTTTTACAAAACATCTGGCGTCTTTCGTTGGTTTATTTCATCAATCAACGGTGTTTTGAACAAAATTTTTATTGTTTAATCACGCACAGGAGAAATCTCACTAGGCACTACCTTGGAGGTAAACAGTGGCTGCTAATGGGAATGAGAGACAGAAGAAGTCGGCTTTTAGCTAACACTTACACTTCTGCTTCTACTAACGTTTCCTACTGGAACATGCCAATGGCTGCTAATGGGGAATGAGAGACAGAAGAATTCGGCTTTTAGTTAACGCGCACGCTGCGAATTTTTTATTGTTCAACAACGCACAGGAAAAATCTCCCACCGGCACCACCTTGGAGGTCAAACCGTAAGACTTGTTACGCACTACGACTACTACGACGACTACGAGGGACGAACGGGTGCCGCCTTAAGGAGCTTCGCCCCTAAAAACGTGCTTGCTGCTCGAAGTATACACTGCCTATAGCAACACTAAATGAATCTACACTGTCAGAGTATTCTTTCAAAACAGTTTCTTTTTATAGTGCGTATTACAACTGAATGAAAGGCCTCATTTCCTGAGTTTTCCTTCTGCGCCCCTTCTTTTCTGACTGACGTCGAAAGATTAGTGACCGGGACGTCAGTGTGACGTCAATGGTACACTTTACCGCGAAGGATCTAAACGCTATCTATTTTAAAGTGCGGTATGCGATTTTTCTTTTCCTTCGCTTTACGTCAGCTGTAGCCATAGTGGAAGTTGCTGACATCTGCAACGTCACGGCTCGCTGCTGTGGAGAATGGCGTCGGCGCCGGTATTTTGCTATTCGGTGCAATAACGTACACGTTGGCGATACTACGGTACTACGTGTTTGCCATTGTGCAGTGATTGCACTCCTGCTCCAAAGTGCGCCAAATTAGATTTCCTGCGCCACCCTAATAAAAATCGACATAAATTGCGCCAAGCCGCGCCAGAGTGTCAAGTTTGACGGTTTCCGGGAATGGCATCACCGGCGTTTCAAGACATGTGCAGCTTGAGCTTGAGGCCGCCGAGGTCTCAGCTACAGATCAAGGATTTCTCTACAGACGAAACAGCGCTCTTGCGCAACGTTTAAAGGTACTAGACTGCATGCAGCCATACAACAGATGCGACATGTATAGGTATGCGTTGCTCGCACGTGCATGCCGATTAAGCCACGACGCCATACACGGTGCCGACTCAGCTTCTATTGTGAGGGAGGTCTGGGGTTCTCAGGCACCCCACCAGTAGTGACGAGGCGAGTCAGACCTGCTTTGCTAGAATGTAGGGTTGTGTGTTTGCAAAATGTACAGACTTCCATGTGCCTCATGGACCGATGTTAAAAGTTCAGTCCACGCAAAAAAGCGCGCACTGTTTGGTCGGCGTTACTCGGTGTGGAGGGCTGCCTGTCCGATGCGTCTTCCGCTACTGAGTTTGGCGCTGAGGTAACCTGCGATGGCACCACAGGAAAAAAATATTTGGGGCCGCCGCACGTGCGTCTTCGCACTTGAATCATTTTGCGCAAGTCTCTGTCACTCCTGGCCGTCGATACTGTTCAGAACAGCCGTCTTTGTCCTTGATGTCATGGTTACCATAAAATAGTGGTTTCACCAATAATGCTACGCATCTTTCAATCACCAAGGCTTTGTTTTACTTTGAGCTTTTTTACGTCAGATACCGCCGGGCACCATGACAGAGACTGGGGTTCGCTTGTTTCAAGTCTGCAAAAGAAAAAAAAAACACCTTTAAAATTAATTTGCCCTTTTGTATTGAACGATGCCTAAAACAATCTAATAGCCGTCTTGTTCTCCCTCCTTCTTTATTTCCCTCTCCATCTTTGCTCTAATCCTTTGATGGACTTCAAGCTCTGCTGTTGTGCAAGTCGGCTCGACACTCCCAGCAGAGGCTGGTGACTTCTAAGCCAGTCGGTGGCGGCAATTCATCCGCTGACGTCGTGTGTTCCAGAAACGCTGCTGGTAGATCGCTTCAAGCGCCACACTGCATGTAATTAAGGAAATGTTCAACAGTAAATCAAAAGGTTCAATACAGTGGACTCAGAAGAAAAGGAGGCTGGCTTTCGCCTTTGAGTCGGGGAATGCATAAGAAGGGACCTTGTGACTTTTTAGCATCGAGGCACTGTTGTACGCCGTGGCGTTTCTCTCCACTTCTGCTGATTTGACGTGCAACATTTTATTAAGATAATTTCTGGCATGAGCCCTGCACACTGATGACCACATAATTGTGTTTAGGATGTTATTTCATAGTATTCAATTTTATTGACCCAGTATTCTGTTTAATTGACTGTGCCGAAGAAAGGTCTGCAGAGTTTATTTCATAACATCCAACTCCATGACGCCCAACTTTTTGCATAATCGTGGGAAATAACGAGTGCTCTGGCGAGCATTTTTTCCATGTGATTTGCAACAAATCGAGACGCTTATCCGGCTCTTCATAAGAGTCCCATAATAATTATTCGGGTGTCTAAATGTAAATGCAACTTGCTCCTCGAATGTACTCCCGAATGTGAAATTAACTGCTACAAAATGAAAATCTTGCTGCTCCAAAAATTACTCCCAATCAGAAGTCCTCGGTAGCATCTCTGCATTATGGCAAGAGCGACTGTTTTATTTTCGCAGATGCATAATTTGCTAATACATATTGCTATTTCGCCTCCCTTTAAACAAAGAATGATTTTAGCACACTGCTAAACAAGACAGAGCTAGACAGAAGAACGACACGGACATATTCTTCTGTGCTCTGTCTTGTACACTAAAATGGCAAGATGGATTACCAGCGTGCCGAAGCCCATGCTCCTTAAAGAATGATAGGGTTAACTTTATTTTAAATGCGTCGTCAGCCGGAGACGCTCGCGGCTTTATCATTTTTCTGCGAGAGATGACGGTCGTTCTTTGCAGCAGTGCCTGCTTTCAAAAAAATTGATGCCGACAAAAAAAGTCACAGTCTCGCCGCAAGGTCGAAGCAATGAATGCGACTGCAACAAATTGGAATGTTACATACGAAGTGAGCCTAGCAGCTAACTTTTTCTGCAACCACGGCCGCTGCAGTGAGTGAAGTGACTTCGTGTGGTCTATGGCTTCAAGGCAAACTTTGCGATGAAAGCGCAACACGTAGGAAGCCATGGCCAATCTGTAGAACCCCCCCCCCCCCCCTCAAGAGAAAGGCGTGCGAGTACAGGCTGGCTACCGCGGCCTGTAGTTCAAAGTACGGTGCCGAAGGCACGCAGCCCCACTCGAGCGAAAGACGGGCGACGCCTTCTAAAGAGCGCCCTTTGACCCCTTGCGCCATCTCACGGCTGATAGTGAACAAGCCTCTGCAACGCTGAAACACCTCAGAGATTTGCGTACCACCAAAGTTATTGTGTATATTTATTATATAAATAGCGCGCCGTTAGTACGCTGGAGGATGTATGCGTGTGTGGCCGAGTGGCTTAGCGCCTCAGGCCGTGGAGCGAGGAGTCGTAGGTTCAAATGCCTGCTCGCACGCTTCGGAAAATTTTTCTGCTGAGCTATTGTCCTTATATATATATACACGACGACTCGAAAGCGATCTTCTTCTCAGTCGATTGTATTGCGCGACCTAATGACGTCATCGCCGATCCAGCGAACCGGTGCGCGTTAGTTCCGCGTTTTTCCTCTGTTCCCCTAACCATCCTGTACACAATCCTGGCCACCCATCACGACCGAGCGCTCCATTTGAAACCGCGAGTTTGAAAAGGAAAACTGGCATTTAAAAATATCCTCCGCTGGAAGAATTCCGTGGATAGAGGAAGGAGGCTAACGAAGCACATGCCTGGTTGGCTACCCTACATTTGGGTAAAAAGGAAGAAAGAATAGTTGGTGTGAACAGACAAAACAGGACCACACGCTCACAATTGTCCACTAGACGTCAGGAACAGCGCTTTCGTGGATGTGTCGAGCATGTGCGAAAGTGGAGGTGCCAGGATCTTGAGAAACTGCTCTGTTTCGAGGGTGGGAACAGAAGGTGTACAATCGCCTCCTCACAGCCGCAAAAGTTGCATGTCGTACTGTTGGCCACTCCCGTGAAGAAAGCATTCGTATATACTGCGCCCAACCGCGTGTATGCGGTGCAGTACTGTTTCGTAACGTCCGGGCGGCAAACCAAGTCTCAAATGATCGGTCCAGAGAATGTAAACGAGAAACCGGCGGTGTTCCATTGTAAAAGTGTGATGTGTCGAGCAAGTGGCCGTGCAGCGTCCGCTCTAGTGCAGCTTGTTGACCAGCCGAGCGCGCAGCTTCACCGACGCCGCCCTCGCTGCGGGAGAAGTACCCGCAAAAGAATGCATCGCTATAAAAAATAAACACCAATGCAACATTGCGCCGGCATAGTCAATCTTGAGAGCTGATACTTCCTAAATGCCACGCTGTGCTCGATGAACCCCGCCATATCTGTAACTTGTCACTTATGACTTTTGGTCGCGTAGTTATTAATACTCCAAGCTATTATCGCAGCCGGAAAAATTACTGACGCTTAATATAGTAAATCACTGTACATACTGTATTCATTTTTCTTCTTGGACGAGGCATATAATGAGGGGGAGAATTAATTAGCACCACCGTGCAGATAACGAGATCAGTTGCTTTTTTTCGTGTTGTAAGACGAGCGCGAACTTGTGCTTTACACGAATTTCTACATGGTGTCTTGGGACAACTACATCAATCAGTGGCAGCCAGCCGCTGTGTGCCTTGCTCAGCACAGGTGAGTGTTGTGCCTGGGCAGTTGATATTCCACAGATTGTGTGCCATCCTTTATGGCCGCACTTTTAGAAGCATGATGTTTGAGAACGAATTACTACAAATTTTCCGGTCTGTGTATCACAGAAAGAGTGCGGGATGGCGTTATTATTATTCGACAGCAAAAAATGGTGGATGACTGATTTTTTTTTTTGGCTTTTTTTCCCAAAGAAAGGCAGAGGAGAGAGAGCAAAGGCAGGGAGGTTAGCCACTTAAGCAAAACCCGGAAATGGAGGAGGGTGAAAGCGAGAGAGAAAGAGAGGGGGTACAACGTCACAGCCTCGCTTGTGCGGTAGTCGA
Source organism: Rhipicephalus sanguineus (assembly GCF_013339695.2). Classification (NCBI taxonomy): domain Eukaryota; kingdom Metazoa; phylum Arthropoda; class Arachnida; order Ixodida; family Ixodidae; genus Rhipicephalus; species Rhipicephalus sanguineus. The sequence continues at coordinate 14,858 of NW_023615304.1, forward strand.
CATCGCTATTATATATTAGTCTACAGCCGCTTGTGCAAACGTGTTAAAAAAAATTAACAGTAGACACCCCTAATTTGAAATGGGGGTGGCCTTAGCTCTGACGCACCTTAAGTCTGATGGCCCCACCATGCGTTTTGAAGGCTCACGTAGCCTCCGCTTGAGCCCCTTTGTGGCAGGAGGCGCACCTTTGCTCGAGCTGCGGTCACCCGTGCGGTCGTCTCGCACCTCCGCAGAGTCGTCGTGACGAGGCATCGAGGTGTGGTTGTGCGCGATGTCCTCCTCCGTCATCCACAGTCGTGAACAATATGAAAGGGAACACATTGAACTCGTGTTGAGGCAACGATTATTCCGACTGTACGGATACTAACGTGATGTGTTGGCTGCCAGGAAGCACCTTTCTGCTCAGTGTTATTGTTGTGAATGCTTTTGTGCTGGCCATCTGCTTTTAACCCCTGTGACCTCTCGAAGGTCATTGAATTGCTCCCTCTCATATTGTTGAGGACTTTGCATACGCGTATTATAAGCGAGGTTGGCAAGCTCGCTGCACTTCCGTGACGGCACTGCGACTGTGCGTGAAATATTTATGCGTGATATCTCAGGCGCAAATGGTGTCTACCTCTGACAGCGTGAAGAAAGCCCTAGACGTAGCGAATAATTCCAACTGGGCAAGATGCTTTATCAATTGGCCGCTTCACATTAATGAATACATTGAAATGCGCCGTCTTAAGGCAACCTTATTGTCGTATTTCTTAGGTTATTCTATAATAATGTCTTCCTAGGCTCGGTGGAGCTGCAAACGCATATGCCGTACTGTAACTTTGCCATTGGCATGATCCAGGGGTCTTGATTGACAGTCGTCAGCAAACCGCGACGCTATCGGCATGTCACCTCACCAACTCACCGTAACAGGCTCAATGCCGCATGTGAGGGGAGTGATATGATCCGGCGCAAAGCCCTCATCGCGTCCTTTATGCAGAAAGGAGTCTCTATAGCGAAGCACTGTGTAGTTGCAAGCAGGGTTTATGGAGTGGACGGACGCAAGACGCACTTTGCGAAGCGCGACGCTGCCCACGCGCATGTTTCCACTTTATAGCGTTGGCCAGAATATAAATGGCTTCGCTAGCCGCTCGCGCACCGCACCGTTGAAGGAGGTCGCATTGCAAAAAGAGGTGCAGTAGCAAGTGCATTTGCATTCCCAGTCGCTGCAGCAACAGCGGCGGCCACTGTAATGCATACTGATTGTCGACTTGCGGGCGTCGACCCATTGGCCCAGATATCGCGGTCGCTTCCCCAGGAAGTGCTGCCTTTTGTTTTTGCCGACGGATTCTAATAACCGGCGCATTTTACCTCGCAGTTTCCGTTCGGCACGCAACAGGGGACGCTCGCTGATGCAGTGCGTGTTGTTTTTTATGATCGATCTTGACACGGCTGATAGGCGGGAGCCGACGTGGAGGGGCGGTCCATCAATTTGCCATCCGCGCTGGTTTCAATTTTTTCCCCTGCAGAATAAGGCAGTTAATTCTGAGACCGCAGCCCTGAATCCAGGCCATGGAGTGTAGCCGCGATGGAATGCTTGACGGGCCGATAAAGCTGAAATGAAATAAAGGCTACAAAGAGATCGCTGACGTCATTTGCAGCACCAGCCCCGCGTGAATCTATACACTCTACAGTATTTGCTTGTTAGTAAAAAATACGAACGCACTTGATCTGAAAACAACACGGAGGCTCAATGCGGAAGTTTTTGCGCCTTCGCTCTGTGCGAAGAAGGAAATGAAAAAAAAAAAATATGACACGAAGCCTGTTACGTCACCATGAACCTCACCACTGTCGCGGTTACGGCCAGTCTGCATAATTAACAGGTTCTAAATCTTAGTATGAAATAGAATTATAAGATCGCATATGATTCCTTACTGTCCCGGGATGTTTTACCACATGCGTAACATATAAGACGTGGACAAATTAGAGAAGGTGAACAACACGATAATTACGCCGAGCGTTTGCGAGGCGGTACATTTTTCTTGCTTATTTTTCGGTGGCCCATTATTGCATCTGCTGTAGCCATTAAACGATTTATGTATACACAAAGTTTATATAAAGAGTGCTGTTTCTTGGGCGAGTTGGAAATTCATTCTCAAAAAGGGCACCAAGTGCACTGCGAAGCCGGATAGCAAAAAGAAAAGTGCTAAACTTGGCCGTGGTCACGCTCAGTCCAACAGCAACACTGTATAGCGATCGTCTGCTCATGTCACCGAGGCGGCTGCCGTCGTCTGCTATAGCGCCGCGACGGCGAACCACTGGCAAGAAGAAAAATAATAATAAAAGAAGTACATCAACAACGATAAGCACGAAGAGAGTTCATTGACCTTTTACGTATATCGTCCTTTCTCACCATAGTCCCGGAGCAACGCTTCGCCAAGACCGTCGCTGCTCGTCACCAGTGCGCATCGGCCCGTTTACGCAACGCCTCCGTTATCGCACAGCGCGAAAAGCGAGCGCAATCGTTTCTCAGTGGTCGCGGATGAGAGATTGTAGCTATCGCAGCAGACTTTGTCGCCGGTAGGCACGCGACTATGCGCGCTGTGTCACCTGTAAGCAGCGTGGTGGCCAACCAGCGCTGTCCGACTCGAACGGGAGCTATGCGGATGACGTCATCCGCGTAGCTGCAGTGGAAAACGCGCGCGTGTTGAGTAAAGCGAGTGAAAAATGTTTGCGAATATATATATATATATATATATATATATATATATATATATACTTTGGGTATGAAGATCGATGGGTCCGGTACGATAGATGAGTGAGAAGGACTCACGTACGAAATGTAGTTTTATGAACGTTTCGATATATATATATATATATATATATATATATATATATATATATATATATATATATATATATATATATATATATATTTGCCTTCCAGATACAGCTACGTGATTTGTTTAAGAACAGTGCTTGGCGCGGGTCATCATGCATTGTCTGTCTGCGTCGTTAACGCTTTTGCAGTTAATCCTCGAATGGCCTTACTATCGGATTCGGGGCATTCATGCCTCGCGAATCACTGACTGTGCAGATTTCTCTAATCCGTCAAGTATGAGCGCATTTACAGGGATCGCATTTAGGGCGATATTTCTACTCCTTCAGGCACCAAGCCAGAAAACATGTTGTTCTGCAATTCTAAAAAGACAGGGCGTGCAAACACAGACACAAGAAAGAAGTCAGGACACCACAAACGCCGGCTAACAACTGAATAGATGCACAACGGCGGAAAAGAAAGACGGCGCGAAAACGTATCTGCGCATGCCCATGCAACAGGCGAGCCTATCGATCCGGCACGTGTGGGGGCCTACGCGAAAGATAATTGTTAGGGCATTTCATTTCATCTTTATGCAAGTTAATCGACGGTTGGCTCACGCATGCGCTACCACTATTCTCGATATGCCATGCCACAGTCATCAGACGCGTTTCTTCATTCTTCTCTCGGTACAACACTGCGCATTCATCGAGTTTTGGCGTGAACTTGCAATCTCGACAATATAAAGATAGATTAGAAGGTGAGCCTCCTGTTAGCGATCTCTTATGTTCCAACAATCTCTGGTTGATACATCGGCCCGTCTGTCCTACGTAGAAGCCGCCGCAGCTGAAAGGAACCTTATACACCACACTTGTACGGCGATCAGTGAACTTGTTTGTGTGTTGTACGAAACAAATATCGGTTCGCTTCTTGTCTTTTACTCGCTCATTCTTCCTCTGCACAGCGGCACAAATCTTACCTACCTTATTGGCAGCCGTGAAAACAGCATTAACGCCGTATCTACTTCCTACTTTCTTTAGTGAGATACGCAATGAATGTACGGTATAGCTTCGACACGTTTCTCGGTATACCTACGACACGCTAAAGACGACCGAAGCACGACACCGATCGCCTCAACAACGACGTGCTCGGCGACGTTCTCCGCTCACCAACCGTCCGGGTTATGACTTCAGCCCAGAGCGCGCGCTCACTGATGCACGTTAGTGCGCACTTTAGGTGGAAATGCCGCAGCCTTCTAAAGTTGTTCCCAACTATATAGTTGTGCGTCTGGATTGTCCAGTCAGTATTTCTGGTTTGTACGTCTTCATTTATTATGTAGTGTATAATTTTTTTAAATTACCATTATTCTTAGCGCTCGACTCTTAACCATCCCCCCGTAGTGGTTACGTGGCACGTTTACTGTGACAATAGCGAAAAATCGGAAACTGGCCAAACAAGGTTCGCCTGCTTGTGCCTCAACGCCGACAGCCTTCGCAGCTTTGAAACTTTATTCATTGCAACATTTTACCATTCTGATGGTGAGGGCGCGCAATCCTGGTGCCCTCTCTTGGTACTCTGGGTCCCACGTTCGCTCTCTTGCGATTGTGTCAGATTTGACCCTGATATGTTCCTTGCATAGAGAGACGGCCGTTGAACGGCAAGGTAGCAAGTGGGTATTCCAAAAGGACTTCTTTTTGGGCGGGTTGGTGCTTGGATTGCTTAGGTATGCTTGACTGCGCGGGCACAGTTGAGCCAGTAAGTTGGTTCAACTGTGCCCGCGTATCACACGTGACGAACCGCGGGGCTGCCAGAAGCAGCTCGCAAAACCTTTCAGGCGCTGTGCACAAGTTGCGGTCTGTGAGACACTCCTAAGCTGCGGCAAGTCCTTCATTGGGCAAACGGGGCGTTGCATTAAAGACAGAGCGAAGTGCTAATACGCGTCTTCCCGCACATTGTAACGCCTGCTGTTGTGTACCATACTTTGCTCAAGTGCCGATGCTCGGCAAAAATAAGACACAAGCTGCCGGAGAGTTGTTGGAAGCCTTCTGTATCAAAAAGAAAGGGTCTGCTTGCGTCAGTAACACATCTGTAGCATCGCATTCTTCAGAAATGCGCTTTCTTGGTAACATGTTGTCTTGACCATGTCGTTCCACGTCATACGTTGGCTCTTTAAGCATGTGCGTAAGGTGTCGTTCTTTCTTTCTTTCTTTCTTTCTTTCTTTCTTTCTTTCTTTCTTTCTTTCTTTCTTTCTTTCTTTCTTTCTTTCTTTCCTTCCTTCCTTCTTCTTCTTTCCTTCTTCTTCTTTCTTTCTTTCTTCCCTCCTCCTCCTTTCTTTCTTTCTTTCTTTCTTTCCTTCCTTCTTTCTTTCTTTCCTTCTTTCTTTCTTTCTTTCTTTCTTTCTTTCTTCCCTTCCTTCCTTCCTTATTTCTTTCTTTCTTTCTTTCTTTCCTTCTTTCCTTCTTCTTTCTTCCTTCCTTCTTTCTTTCTTCCTTCTTTCTTTCTTTCTTTCCTTTCTTTCTTTCCTTCCTTCCTTCCTTCCTTCCTTCCTTCTTCCTTCCTTCCTTCCTTCCTTCCTTTCCTTCCTTTCTTTCTTTCTTTCTTCTTTCTTTCTTTCTTTCCTTCTTCCTTCCTTCCTCCTTCTTCTTCTTTCTTTCTTTCTTTCCTTCCTTCCTTCCTTCCTTCTTCCTTCCTTCCTTCCTTCCTTCCTTCCTTCTTTCCTTCCTTCCGTCTTTCGTTCTTTCTTTCCTTCCTTCTTTCCTTCCTTCCTTCCTTCCTTCCTTCCTTCCTTCCTTCCTTCCTTCCTTCTTTCTTTCTTTCTTTCTTTCCTTCCTTCCTTCCTTATTTCTTTCTTTCCTTCCTTCCTTCTTTCTTTCTTTCTTTCTTTATTTCCTTCCTTCCTTCTTCTTTCTTTCTTTCTTTCTTTCTTTCTTTCCTTCCTTCCTTCCTTCCTTCCTTCTTTCTTTCCTTCTTTCTTTCTTTCTTTCTTTCCTTCTTTCTTTCTTTCTTTTTTTCCGTCTTTCTTTCTTTCTTTCTTTCCTTCCTTCCTTCTTTCTTTCTTTCTTTCTTTCTTTCCTTCCTTCCTTCCTTCCTTCTTTCTTTCTTTCCTTCCTTCTTTCTTTCCTTCTTTCTTTCTTTCTTTCTTTCTTCCTTCTCCTTCCTTCCTTCCTTCCTTCCTTCCTTCCTTCTTCCTTCCTTCTTTCCTTCCTTCCTTCCTTCCTTCCTTCCTTCCTTCCTTCCTTCCTTCCTTCCTTCTTTCTTTCTTTCTTTCTTTCTTTCTTTCTTTCTTTCTTTCCTTCCTTCCTTCCTTCCTTCCTTCCTTCCTTCCTTCCTTCCTTCTTTCTTCCTTTCTTTCTTTCTTTCTTTCTTTCTTTCTGTCTTTCTTTCTTTCTTTCTTTCTTTCCTTCCTTCCTTCCTTCCTTCCTTCCTTCTTTCTTTCTTTCTTTCTTTCTTTCTTTCTTTCCTTCCTTCCTTCCTTCCTTCTTTCTTTCTTTCTTTCGTTCCTTCCTTCCTTCTTTCTTTCTTTCTTTCTCTCTTTCCTTCTTTCTTTCTTTCTTTCTTTCTTTCTTTCTTTCTTTCTTTCTTTCTTTCCTTCCTTCCTTCCTTCCTTCCTTCCTTCCTTCCTGTAATAACTGGGCCGCAGCATATACAACACGCTAGCTGGTGGTGGAACAACGTTTATTGATGGCACAGCTGCAATATATATAGTGCAGGGGGGAAAGGGTGTTGGGCAAGGGAAACATGATATCTTAGTTCGTGGCAGGGGTAATCAAAGAGGGTGCAAGACGGTGCGCGCGCACAGCTGGCTTGGCTGGTCCGTAGCAGCGAACAACAACTAAACATAACATTTCTTCCCTCTTAATATCAGAACCGTTGTATAGGCTTCCGGATCCGTTTCGATCGCCTGAGTAGGGGCAGCTCCTGGTCCGTGGTAGCCGCCGTCGCTTCGACGTCCGGTACCTGCTGCGCCAGTCGATCGAAGTCGTCAATGTGGCCCGTCGGCGGCTGTTCCGCCGCGCTCGCTTCCTCGTCCTCTCCGCGAATATCTGGCGCTTTCGGGGCCCCGCTGGTCGCACCAGACGAAGTGGGAGTACTAGTTGGGTGAGCTCGCCCGTCTGACCTCTCACTTGCCGTGGTTCCATAGGCCGTCCTTCCAGGTGTACCTTCATGACGGTGGCGGACTTGGTCGACATGCCGCTGCACTACTCCGGCTGGAGTCTCCACCTTTACCATCCTGGCTCCGGACGTCGATTGTACGTGCCCAGGTGTCCATTTTGGCCCAGTGCCATAATTCCGCACGTATACACTGCTGCCTGGTGAGACAGCCCAGTCGTCAGTGCCTGCTGCAGAAGCGGTGGACCTGGGCGGCAAACACGTGTCCAAGCGCGAACGTAGCTGGTAGCCCAAGAGCAATTCCGAGGGGGACTTGCCTTCCCTTTGGGGGGTGCGCCTGTAATTAAACAACAGCCGTAATCCTTCCTTCCTTCCTTCCTTCCTTCCTTCCTTCTTTCTTTCTTTCCTTCCTTCTTTCTTTCCTTCTTTCTTTCTTTCTTTCTTTCTTTCCTTCCTTCCTTCCTTCCTTCCTTCCTTCCTTCCTTCCTTCCTTCTTTCCTTCCTTCCTTCCTTCCTTCCTTCCTTCCTTCCTTCCTTCCTTCCTTCCTTCCTTCTCTTTCTTTCTTTCTTTCTTTCTTTCTTTCTTTCTTTCCTTCCTTCCTTCCTTCCTTCCTTCCTTCCTTCCTTCCTTCTTTCTTCCTTTCTTTCTTTCTTTCTTCTTTCTTTCTGTCTTTCTTTCTTTCTTTCTTTCTTTCCTTCCTTCCTTCCTTCCTTCCTTCTTTCTTTCTTTCTTTCTTTCTTTCTTTCTTTCTTTCCTTCCTTCCTTCCTTCCTTCCTTCTTTCTTTCTTTCTTTCGTTCCTTCCTTCCTTCTTTCTTTCTTTCTTTCTCTCTTTCCTTCTTTCTTTCTTTCTTTCTTTCTTTCTTTCTTTCTTTCTTTCTTTCTTTCTTTCTTTCCTTCCTTCCTTCCTTCCTTCCTTCCTTCCTTCCTGTAATAACTGGGCCGCAGCATATACAACACGCTAGCTGGTGGTGGAACAACGTTTATTGATGGCACAGCTGCAATATATATAGTGCAGGGGGGAAAGGGTGTTGGGCAAGGGAAACATGATATCTTAGTTCGTGGCAGGGGTAATCAAAGAGGGTGCAAGACGGTGCGCGCGCACAGCTGGCTTGGCTGGTCCGTAGCAGCGAACAACAACTAAACATAACATTTCTTCCCTCTTAATATCAGAACCGTTGTATAGGCTTCCGGATCCGTTTCGATCGCCTGAGTAGGGGCAGCTCCTGGTCCGTGGTAGCCGCCGTCGCTTCGACGTCCGGTACCTGCTGCGCCAGTCGATCGAAGTCGTCAATGTGGCCCGTCGGCGGCTGTTCCGCCGCGCTCGCTTCCTCGTCCTCTCCGCGAATATCTGGCGCTTTCGGGGCCCCGCTGGTCGCACCAGACGAAGTGGGAGTACTAGTTGGGTGAGCTCGCCCGTCTGACCTCTCACTTGCCGTGGTTCCATAGGCCGTCCTTCCAGGTGTACCTTCATGACGGTGGCGGACTTGGTCGACATGCCGCTGCACTACTCCGGCTGGAGTCTCCACCTTTACCATCCTGGCTCCGGACGTCGATTGTACGTGCCCAGGTGTCCATTTTGGCCCAGTGCCATAATTCCGCACGTATACACTGCTGCCTGGTGAGACAGCCCAGTCGTCAGTGCCTGCTGCAGAAGCGGTGGACCTGGGCGGCAAACACGTGTCCAAGCGCGAACGTAGCTGGTAGCCCAAGAGCAATTCCGAGGGGGACTTGCCTTCCCTTTGGGGGGTGCGCCTGTAATTAAACAACAGCCGTAATAGGTTATCTTCCAGCGCCCCTTTTGTCATCTTGCGCAACCCATCCTTCACAGTTCGAACTGCTCTTTCGGCGGCTCCGTTCGATTGCGGATGGAATGGCGCTGTCCGCAAGTGCACGATATTATTCCTTCTTACGAACGTAGCGAACTCCTGGCTTGTGAATTGGGTGCCATTATCAGAAACGATGGTGTGTGGTACTCCGAACCGGCAAAACATGCTTCTCAAACAGCGAACAGTGCAAGCTGTGTTCGCGTGCCTCATAGGAACTGCTTCAATCCACTTAGTATGTGTATCAACCACCACAAGTATCATCTGACCTGCTATCGGCCCTGCAAAATCTATGTGGATCCGGGACCACCTGTCCAATGTTTTGGGCCAGCTTACTGGCGGGGCTGCTGCCGGCATGGGTAGGTTCTGCACGCAGTTTTTACACTGTGCCGACACGTCCTCTATGTCCCTGTCAACACCAGACCACCAGAACAATGACCGTGCGACCGATTTCATGGACGATGAGCCCTGATGCGTTTCGTGCAGAAGCTGTAACATCCTTCCCTGTGCCGAAGCCGGTATGACAACCCGGTTTCCCCAGTATACTAGCTTGTGGGCCCACGAGAGTTCTAACTTGCGGTAAAAAAACGGCAGCAGCGATTGCTCCATTCCTTTAGCAGTTCGCGGCCACCCATGCAATATATAGCGTATGACACGGACTAATACTGGGTCCTTGGCAGTTTGCTCTTGTAGTTCGTGGGTAGTGACAATACCTTCATCCAGGGCATCCAAGGACAAGACGTACTCGGGAGGGTCGCCATCCGACGGTGGACCTGAAGCCTCTGCTGGAAGCCTGCTGAGGGCGTCGGCTGTCAGCAGTTGTTTTCCAGGCACGTACTGTAACTTGTACTGGTAGCCGCCCAGGAACAGTGCCCACCGTTGAATTCGAGCTGCCGCCATTGTCGGTGTCTGGCGATCGGGCCTCAGGAGCCCGAGCAGGGGTTGATGGTCGGTGACCAAGGTGAACTGCCGACCTAAAAGATAATCCCGAAAACGAGACACGCCAAAAATAAGTGCCAATGCCTCTCGCTCCAGCTGTGAATAGTTCTGTTCCGCCTTTGTTAGCGTTCTGGAGCGGAATCCAATTGGCCTATGCTCTTTGCCTTCAGAATGAAACAGAACTGCTCCCACGCCATATGAGGACGCGTCGCATTCTAGCTTCAATTCTTTGTTGGGGTCAAAATGAATTAAGAGTTGCGCGTTCTTCAGGCCCTCCTTGGCTTTTTCGAATGCAGCCTGATGCGGTGGCAGCCACTCCCAGCGCGCTTTCTTTTCCATTAGCCGGTACAACGGAGATAACAGCGAGGACATATTCGGCAAGAAGCGCGCATAATACGTGATCATGCCCAAAAATGAACGCAACTCTGTGACATTACGTGGTCGAGGCGCTTGCATGATAGCCTCTACGTTCTTTTCAATGGGATGCAATCCTTCTCGATCTATGCGATGCCCAAGGTACGTGACTGAAGGTTGTCTGAACTTGCATTTGTCGGACCTAAGTTTCACTCCGTACTCTCGAAACCGTTCAAATACTTCCTTGAGTAGCCTTCCGCTGTCACTGCTACGCTCCGCCACCAACACGTCGTCAAGGTACGCTTGGACGCCGGTTAACCCGCTAAGTATCGCATCCATTTTCCTTTGAAAAATAGCCGGCGCTGAAGCTATGCCAAACGGCAGTCTGTTATAACAATACAGACCGCGATGAGTGTTAATGACACACAACTTGCGCGACGCGTCGTCCAGTGGTACTTGATTGTACGCGTCCTTCAAATCCAATGTGCTGAATGTTTCACCCCCATTTAGGGTAGCAAACATGTCCTCGACAACCGGCAGCGGGTAATGCTCCACATCACACGCTGGGTTGAGAGTGACCTTAAAGTCTCCGCAAATTCGAACATTACCATCTTTTTTCAAGACTGCTACGATAGGTGTAGCCCATTCCGCATGTTCTACCGGCGACAACACCCCCAGAGACACCAACCGATCAATTTCGCTTGAGACCTTATCACGGAGCGCGTAAGGAATGGATCTGGCCTTACAGAATTTTGGCGTCGCCGTCGCCTTGAGCTTCAGGCTTGCAGGAGGACCTTTGATGAGCCCAAGGTCTGCCGATAAGACGTCTGCGTAGTCAGCAAGCAGGCCGTTCACCAAGTATCCGGCTGAACTTGGAACGGCAGGCAAATCCGGCGCTGTCAGCTGTACAATCGGCACGCCCCTTTTGCTGAGCGCTGTTATTAGGTCACGTCCACACAGACTCGGTCCTGCGCAGTCAAGCACCATTAGTGTGCACATGACAGACACATTTTTGTATCGCACAGACAGTTCTAGTTCACCCAGCACGGGTAGCCTTCCCGCGTAGCACGATAACTTTAATCGAGAAGCCGTCAAGCGTGGCCACTGAGCTCTGTGTTGCTCGTAGATCTGGCGCGATATGACGCACACTGGAGACCCTGTGTCTATTTCCATGGGTAGTTCCACGTCTCCCCAAAGAAACTTGCGTCGTATCGGCGGTTCGAGTCCGTTTTTCTTTTCTGAGATCACGGTCCAAACTTGTGCTGCGCTGGCTTCGTCGCTATCCTCATGGCTAGACGCGGTTTGCGTGGCTGTCAACGCTTTTACACTCTGTACCCGCTTTCCACCTTGCAGGTTTGCTGTCGGTGCCTCATAGCACAATCGTGCCAAGTGCCCGCGCCGCCCACAACGAAAACAGCGCGCTTTAGCCCACCGGCAGGCGTTTTCATCATGCCTCGAGCTTCCGCATCTTCCGCACGTTAGCGTTGCGCTTCCGTTGGGGTTATCCCGAAATGACCGCGGACGGGCTTGCACTTTGAGAACTGCTGGTGCTTCTGCGCTCATCTCATTAGCGTCGTTTTCCGCCGCTTCCGCGGAAATGACTATCGCTTCGGCCTCTTCTAGTGTCAACCCTTCCTTCGTCAGCAGCTGCTTGCGCAGGCTATTTGAGCGTACGCCGCAAATAATCCGATCCCTTAACATTCGGTCTAATGCACTGCCAAAGTTGCAATTATCCGCTATGCGCCGTATGTCGACGAGGAACGCTTGAATCGACTCCCCTTCCTGTTGGCAACGCGTGAAGAACTTGTAGCTCTCTGCTGTTTCATGACGCTTGGGGTCGTAGTAGCTATTTAGGGCTGCAACTGCTTCAGCATACGTGAGAGAATTGGGGGTTTGGGGCGCGATTCGCCCAGCTAGCACTTGAACTGTTTGCGTGCTAAGAGCAGCCACTAGCAGTGCACGTTGCTTCTTCGAGTCGGTAATGTCGTTGGCTTCAAAATATGCCTCTGCCCTTAGAAGATATGGTTTCCACTTATCTCTGGTATCGTCGAACAGCGGTAGCTGAAGACAGGCCATGGTTCTCCTTGGTCCTTCACGTAGAGGCAGTCCAGTTTCACCACTGTGTTCGTCTACTTTCACCGCATGGTCGGTATTCGTGACACTCGTCGCCACTGTAATAACTGGGCCGCAGCATATACAACACGCTAGCTGGTGGTGGAACAACGTTTATTGATGGCACAGCTGCAATATATATAGTGCAGGGGGGAAAGGGTGTTGGGCAAGGGAAACATGATATCTTAGTTCGTGGCAGGGGTAATCAAAGAGGGTGCAAGACGGTGCGCGCGCACAGCTGGCTTGGCTGGTCCGTAGCAGCGAACAACAACTAAACATAACAGTTCCCGTTAATGGCGTTATTAATGTGGCAGAAAAACGCTTACAAACATTCTGCCATCATCCCCTTCTAGCAACCGTGCGGTGCACGAGGTATTAAATTAGCAGTTGCTTTTCATCCATTGTGATGGTGGTGCTTGCCTAACGTGAATTTTGGTTGGTGTGCTGGCTGTCTGCTTTATAACAATGCATTACATTTTGGATATGTATTCATATGACTCAAGCATACATTGTCTAGCCTTGCTCGCTCCTCCAGAAATACCCCAGAAAACGCAACGCTAGTTGCACTTCGTTTTGATGAATGTGAAGTCGGTGCTGCAGTGTGATATCCGGCGAACGTCAGACAGTGAAATGCCCCTTACAAATATAGGCGTGCGCACGGGGAGAGTGCAGCCCCCGCCCCCCTGATTATCTAAAGGGGCGAACATTCTGCCCTATACCTCCACTCCGTCGGACATTTCACGTAATTTTTTTATGCGCAGGTTTAGGGCTATGGATGTTTGTTGACATTAATGGCGGCCGAGCACGAAATCGGTCACTTCCACTTTTGAAATTGCGGAGCATGTTTTCTTAGGGAGTCGACCCCGCTGTGAGGGGGGGGGTGCTATGGTCCGACTTGACCCCCTCTAATGGAGAACCGCGGGGGGCACGCCAATGATTACAAACAACTTTCCTGGTGAGCCTAAGATATGCGCACTACGCAATTTACACTAATACAAGATACACACGTAAGCTTTCGTTCAAAGCACGGCATAGGCAGCAGGAGCAGCTTGCTTTTTAGGGGCGAAGCTCCTTATGCCGTGGGTCTGTCCATCCTCCGTTTGTAGCGTTGTAGTAGCCACCTCTAGCTCGTGAGAAGCGGGCGTTCTGGTATGCAGTAGAAGAAGACGACGTTGACGAGTGAGACTCTCGTGCGTGTTCGCCTGTGTGGCATTCTTTCTTCTTTACTGCGCGCGTTTCTGGTATGTAGTAGGAGAAGACGACGTTGACAAGTGACACTCTTGGCACGCTTTCTCTTTAGCTCTGAGTCGCCAGATGGAAGACAAGGCTGCGGAACGGAGGGCACGGAAGGCGGCGGCAGCGCTCGCTCGCAGACAGAATCCTGAGGTGAGAGCCCGCGAGGCCGAAGCTGCACGTCGACGCCGCGAAGCAGATTCCGCCGTTCGAGCCCGCGAAGCCGAAGCTGCTCGACAAGCTGCACGGCTGCGGCGGGAAGACCCCGCCGTTCGAGCCCGCGAGGCCGAAGCTGCACGGCTGCGGCTCGAATCGGATCTTCAAAATGTGAAGGACCGTGAAGCGGCGAGAAAGCGCGCGTACTGACAGGCAGAGCCCGAGGCTGTGCGAGCATGTGAAGTGGCTGCAAAACGCATCAGGCGAGCTCTGCCCGAAGGCGCCGACGCGCGCTTCCAGCGGGACTTCCTTGATAACAGTTTCGGCCATAGTTGAGGTGTGTGCAACAAATTGTGGTTCTCAAACAATCTAGTCACAATATCTTCCATCAAGAAGGACCACGCTCGCGCCAATGCCATCGCAGTGCTGCAGCGCGAGTTCGCTTCGCCCCACTCATAATCATTCACCACGTGGATATGCTGTGATTTTTTTTCTCTTTCACGGTATTTATTACAAATGTGCGTATTTGCATACATAGCGAGCAAAATACTCAAATCGACCTATACCAGCGTACAATCGTTACGCAGAAGTCCTCAAAGGTTATTAAAGCAGTACATTTCATGAAGAGTGAATACCAGTCCGGTTGAAACTGTAATTGTTGATAAGTGTTTTTGCTAAAGAGCCATGTGAATGAAATGCAACCGCTATGATACCATGGTTCTTTGCTGGGGGCGAGTGTGTTCAGGATAAATAATGACTTCGCTGCGCAAAAAACACGAGGACTAGAAGGAAACAAAACAGACACAACGGCTTGTCTGTGTTATGTGATTCATCCTGGTGTCGTGTATTTTACACGGTGTATTTATTAAGAAGTCATAGGCGGCTACTTGCTGGCGGCTTTGCATGAAATGCATGCCCAGAGTGCGTGGAATCTGCCGGAATGTTTTATCAGTGAAGCTGTTTAGAAAATTGCTCCTTGTGAGTCTATCGCAGAAAAATATCATCATCATAACGGGTGTGTGCCACAGTGCGGCCGCCTGAGAACCAGTGCGCAGAAAGAGAAAGAGAAAGAAAGGATGTATAGAAAGAGCGAGAGAAACAAACCGAGAGATGGAAAGAAAGATATGAAGAAAGAGAATCAGAAAAATTCTTCCCGAAAAAGACGTTTCACTTGGCGGGATTCGAACCCGCGTTCCCGCGATCCGAAGGCTCACCTCCTAATTGCTCGGCTCTCCAGGCACGCAAGCAGAGTGCGGCATAACCTTGTATAGTATAGTGTAGCATGGAGGTGGGAAAGGGAAGTGAGCGCATGGTGAAGAGATGTTATGGTGAGGAGGAGGCAAAGGAGGAGGGGAGAGTAAAGCGTAGCACGAAAAGAATGAGAAAGGAATAAATAGAAAGAAATGCAGAAAGCAAAAAGAGACAGAGCATCAACGAAAGCGAGAGAGAGAAAGACAGAAAGAGGAAGCAAGCATCGTCTTGTCTAGCGACCAGCTACTGCACCATCTGGCCAAGCCGTGCATGCGCAGTAGCTAAGCCACGCCCAGTGACGGATACATCGCGCGCGACTTTAGCTCTAGTGTGCATAGCCAGGCTCCCGAGGAGTACTCCCGAGGAGGAAGCCGCGCATCTCAAAGCTAGACGTGTATTTTGACGGGGAGCACAAGCGGCGACAGGTCCTTGCTTCTCTGTGCTAAACTTAGGGCGACTTAGTGCAAACTGCCCGCTATTTTTTCTAGCTTTCATCAAGGTCTACGAAGGCCCCACAATATGCCCACGCGTCGACAACCGAAACGTGAGTTTGCCATTAAATCTTCCCAATGTCAATACTTTTGACGTAGTTATTATCCTCAATGACAGCTTTGCAGCTTGAGCAAGTGAGGGGTTTTCTTATCGAAATCGAGATTTGTCATTTTACATTAGTTTTAGCACTGCTGGTACAAGGCAATCATGTGGTTCAGATATATGGACAATTTGCAACCGTGGATCTTTAGCCCAGCAGTACAGACACTCGCCTTCGGAGCGTCGGCGTCTGTCATCAAAGGGGACCACCAAGAAAAACGCATTTTGTTTTACAAATTCATTTTCTTATGGCCATGATCGTCTACATGATAAAATCATGGACAGACGGACAGCTTCCTAGTTGAGTCTACATAGAAAAGATTGCTTATTTAAAAGCCCCGTACGGACACGATGCAAAACCGACGTGGAGGGTTGAACACATCAGAAAAGTTGGTACTCTGCCACAATTTCATTCCAAAGTGGTGCTCCTGAGGTATCGCGATGCGGCTGCTGTGGGGACGTTTCACAAGATGACGAACGTTGGAAAGAAGATGAAAGATGCCATGCCGAAGCCACCCAAAAACAGTGTTCGAGGGAAGGTCGACAGGTACAATTAAACTCTAGTTTCTGTGTCATTTAGACAAGTTCGAAAGGATATTGTGCGTAGATTTTTCATCCCTTCATTCATTCATCCATTGCTTCTCTTGCTGGAACTTTCCCACTTGATTAATGACGTAGCAACGAAAAGCATAGGAATTCGTAGAAGACAATTCAGCGGCCACATTCGACTTATCAATTATGGCTAAAGCATGGAAGGGAAATGTGATTTCTCCTCTTGAAGCAATGTCCGCCGTGTAGGTCGCAAGAAACGCTCTTCCCATAGGTAGGTAAAACTCCGAAATGAAACCTGGTGGAGCACGGAGGCTTTTAATGCTGACAAAAACTAGGTTTGCCGCTTTAGGTTTGGCTCCAGTGACAGTGCAGTCGCACTTTCGATCGCATGTCCTTCGCCCTGTTCTGGGACCGGGGCAGTTTATGCCCCTCCCGCAGTAGAGTGCGCTTAGTGCACGAAAGCGTTCACAACTTGTTCTCAACATACCATTTTGCCTTTTCAAAGGCACCCCGTGCTTGCACGTAGAAGGTAGAATCAAGGGTTAGTTACGAACTGCGTATGAGCCAACGTGTGGTGGTACCATAAGTGTAAGCCGCATACTCGACGGCACATGTAGCAGCAATAGCGAGTCGATTCAAGTTTCAGTGAGAAAATCTCTTTTGTCCGTTTTTCACGCAAGTGATTATTGAAGTGCCATAGCGACTGATAAGTTTAACCTCGCTACAACGAAAGCTGATATAGCAAAACATCGGTCATAGCGAACTAACTGCGAAGTTCGGTTGGTCATTTCAGTGACCTTTATTATTTTTATAACAAAATCAACAATGCGAGAGCCGAAGCGATATCGGCTGTAACAAACAAATACTTTCTTTGCGCGAGGCTCAATACACTATAAAAAAGCACAATAAATATTGAAAAGCAAGTGGGCCCCCCATTTTAAGTGAGGTAGGGGAAATTGTAACATGAAAAATTTTGTTATATATGTGGATTGGTGCAGCTACTCTGATGTTTTATAGACCTCATTCTCATAACGTTCTCATATCCAGTTTATTTGAATTGCCAGAAGCGGACACGCAAGGGTTATCTCGTTCGGCTTGGGAACCTAGAGTAATGTGTTCTTCTATCTCTGCTTTTGCGCGAGACAGATCGCGGATTTCTGCGAGCTGATGAGAATTGAATATCGCATATAACGAACCACTGGTCACGATGCTACTTTGTCATAATGAGGTTCGACTGTTTGCAATTGGACAGATGAAAATAGTGTCTGTCTCCATGTGTGCTTTTTGTTCGTACGATGTGTTTGTTGCCTGTTAGGGTTACAGTCGCATGGGTCCTTGTTCCCAGTAGCGAATAACATTCCTTGTGTAGATGCTCGAAGCATCTGGTGTTGTCTTTTTGAGACTATGACATGCTGGGATTTTCGTATTGCGTTCGTAAGAACTGCGCTATCTGGAAGTGCCGTACTTTGAGGAAAAAAGGAAACATGTGGCCCAATCCAGCATGTTGGTTATAGGTATGGCGCTTTAGTAAACAATGATTGCCATGGTATCATTGGTTTGCAGTGCAGAGTGTAATATTGCAGTTTGTTTTTAGTCGTAACGACTAGAGTTATAAGTATTTAATATATTGCCGCGCCCCCCTATCTCTTTATTTTAATGTGATCGGTTTTAACCAAAGAATAGACGGTTAGCGCCGCTCGACGCAGGCCACGCCGCACGATTTTCAAACCTTCGTGACTGCTTCAGGTTGTTATAAGATTGTGAACAGAACTCCACTAGTCAAGTATATCTGGGAGCTTACGCGAGCAGCACCGATAACGCTGGAAGGTTCGATAACTGATGTATATAGTCAACGCGTTCCGCCGACGATCATATTAAGGCTGTTTCACATGGCGCGATTGTAGCGAAGAAAATCGCTTGGTTTGCCCTATTCGCACTGTTCGCAACCGCCGCTAAAGGCGGTTTAGTTTCACATGGACTACGAATGGTCTGCAATTTTCGCTCTGCGACTGGCGCGGCACGCAAAGCTGCTTGCTGCCGTTGTTTGTGGCAGACACTGCATAATTTTCTGATGTGATGTAACAATCTGTGGGTTATGATATTCTTTACTTTTCATCACCTGTAGCGAAGACCACGCGTGCTTTGACATTTCAAAACACTTTCTAATCCAAATTCGCTTGAGTACACGCAACAACAGCCATAACCAAAAAAACAAAAAACTCGGCGCAATTTCCATGGGTCTCGACAGAATAATCGCTCCGCCGCTACGAAAAGAGCGAAAAATTTTCAACATGTTGGTCGCTCGCCGCTGCGGCGAGAGCGATCGGCCATTTTTTTTCGCTGCGAGCAAATTCGCAGCCTGAAAATCACTCTGTTTTATGCCATGTAAAACGGCCTTTAGTCGACGCCCTACCTCTTTGCTCGCAGTTATCATTGCACAGCGTGCTGTTGTGTGTACTTGTAAGTTATCTTTTAATGGGTACCCAAGTTAGCCTGACAAAAACCTTTCATCCATAACGTAGCCAGGACTTTTTTTCAGGGCGGGGGGGGGGGGGGGGCAAGGCGTAATTGTTCGAAAGAAAGTCTTTCCAAGGCAAAAAGAAAAAAAAAGTTACCCGGGCATATCGAAGGCTGGCCGAAGTTCGGGGGCGGGGGCCCTGCCCCCCCCCCCTCCCTTGCTTACGTACCTGATAACTACCTGTTTCACTTGCGTGTGTTTGTTGAATTCAACGTTCCTCTAGCAATGTCTGATGTGCGCACTGTGAAGGACAACTTACTACTTTCCCGTAGTTACATACAGAGTACTCTACATCATCTCAATTGTAATGTGGCAGCATTACTTGACTGCTTGCGCGACCCGCTGTCGCCGGAAAGCGGAGGCCCAAAAGCGGAAAGGAAATGACGTCACTTTTTGCGGCGTGTTCGTGGTTGTTCAAACTATACAACCGAGTGAGAAGAAACGAAGAGGAGTACGGCTCTCCCCTTTGAGTCGTTTTATACGAGTGCACAAGGAACCATATGACTGTTTCATGCGCATGTTTCCTTATGGCGGTGATTATCTTAATAACAGAACTACCCACAGACGGGCAAATTTCTAGCGCCGTCAGCACAGAAATGCTTACGCTTTTGAAATACTTTTGTCTCTGATAAAAAGCAGCTGCACGGTCCGCCTCCCTCGCAGAGGTGATGGAAAAGTGCACCCTTGTTTTGTGGATTTACCTTGCATGTATTCTGAGGTTGTAACGAACTCATTGGAGCGATCTCTCTGTTTCAAAGAACTCACAGTGTCCCTTATGCATTCGCCTAAGCAGACTCGAATGCGAATGCGGGCTTTGCGCCATGCGGGCTTCACGCGAGGATTCAGCATATCGGGATGCCGAGTATAAGCGACAACGAACCCGTGCTTTGACCGGAGCTTGCACTCTATCAGAAAGCTGAAGAAGGCAGGATCTGAACGTGGAGCCGCTTGGCTGGTGCTGGGTTGTAACTTGGCTGGTGCTAGGTCGTAGCTTGGCTGGTGCTAGGTTGGCGCTAGGTTGGCGCTTGGTGCTAGGTTGGCGCTTGGCGCTTGGTGTCCGCTAGGTTTGCGCGGCCGAATGCAGGCTCTTCCTTCATGCTTGGCACGACTAGTGCAAAGATGCCATACTAGGGGACGGGAAAGGCAACGGCGGCTGCGAGAAGTGGCCCAAGTGATGGGAGCCCTACGACACTGACGACGTGCCCGTACATCATTGAAATGTGCAAACGCTCGGTTCTGGAGTTTTGACATCGGTGTAGTGACTAACCTAGCTAAAACCTAGGAAAATCCCAGAAGCAACATTATTAGACTTCAGAATCGTCCAGTTTCGCTCTTTCAAGCCTTGCGCAACGTATTGCAGTCTTCGCCATTTTTGTCACCTAGAGAGACCCGGCAAGGTTTCTGTCCATGACTATTTCCAGAAAGCGCTGAGACCGTACATAGGTCAGCGACCGTCCACCGAGGAGGAGAGGATACTTGGTCATTTTCTTTCTTGTGAATGTGATGGCTGAACTCTTCTGGTGAAAGATGGAGACATCGAAGAGCCAAACACGTTGAGAGGTTCCGTAAAGCTTTTTGAAGTTGTTGTTTGGTGATAAAATGCCAACTTGAAGAGCTGCAGATACAGATATCATCGGCGTAAATCATGGTTTGCACTTCTCCCGACACATTCCGTGTTATGTGTATCAGGGTAACCCTGAAAATGAGTGTACTGAGCATAGCACCATAGCGTGGACCTTTCTCCACTGCACTGAACTGTGTGGGACCGTTTAGAGTGCTCATGTATATTTTTCGCTGTTGTAAATACTTCTCTATGCATTTGCATAATTTTCCTTCAAGGCCGGGACTGTCCATGGCTGGGAGAATCGTATGGGGAAAGACTAATGGCATAGAAGAAATACTGAAAGGTCGATACTGTCCGAGGCTGTCCATGGCTGCGAGAATGGCATCGTGAGAAACTGGAGGGCAAGAAGAAGACATCTACCCCCAGCGTCGAGGTCCTCTTAAAGTGAACAGACGAGGACGATGGCATTATCGATAGCCGACCTGCCTTGGCGGAAACCGTTCATTTCTTGGGGAAATTCGTTGCGACTCTGGAGGAATCTTGACAGCCGTTTGTGACTCATCCGCCTCATGACATTGCCAACGGAACTGAGCAGGGTGACGGGATAGAAATAGGCCATACTAGGGGACGGGAATGGCTGTTTAATAAATTTGGAATGGCTGTTTAATAAATTTCAAATGGGCGTGCTTTTCGCCAGCTTCCATTCCTCGGGGGCCTCACCAGACATCCACGAATAATTAAAATATTCTAGGAGTCGTAGGCGGGAGATTTGCGCTGCTTTCTCATGGCTTCAAAGGTTATTCCGTCATGGCCGCGTGATATGTGCCTGTTTGATTCACCGATAGCAGTGTTCATTTCTTCAATTCTGAAAGGCAAGTCCAGTGCTGGCACTGCACCCGTGAGTTGCCAGACTGTTTTTCTGCCGAAAAGGTACTGCGCATTGAAGTTGCTGATAGTAGTGTCCAGTATCCTTAGAATGCTTTGAGAGATTTTTTTCGTACATATTTTTCTCTGATCGGGCACGTTAATAATTGCTGGGGTGTTACGCCCCAAAACCACGATATGATTGGGAAGGACGCCGTAGTAGAGCGCTGTGGAAATTTCGACCGCCTGGCGTTCTTGAACGTGCACCTACATCTAATTAGGCGGGCCTCAAGCCTTCTCGCCTTCACCTAAAATGCGGCTGCCTGTGGATTGGATTCGATCCTGCAACCTTCGGGTCAGCAGTCAAGCACCATAATCACTAGACCGCGGTGGCGGTTTCTCAACGTGAAGATACTTATGAATGATCCCGGCAGCGGCGCCCCCTTTTTGGGTGGAGGCAAAATGCTAGATGCCCGAGTGCGCGTTAAAGAACACCAGGTTGTCAAATTTTTAGGAGTCCTCCACTGCGGCTTCTCGCATAATCATATCGTAGTATTGGACGTAAAACCCCAACAAATGTTATTGTTAGACGGTATTAAATGCAGGAAAGACAGGTCAGCTATAAACAAGCAATAGTGTTTTATTCATGAAGCATTGGCGTAATGGCAACCCGTGCATGGTTCGCTTTGTATTATTGAGTGGATGAGTATAGCACATGATATATACGATTAGTACAGGCTGTCCAAAATACGAGACTGCAGGATTCATCCTAAAAACCTGTTTTTTTTTTTCAAAATACATGTTACCTTAAACGAAAGGCGCACAAAAACTTGAAAACTTCTTGCAAATATGGCAGTCGTTAACAAACACTAAAAATCTGTCATTACGCGATAAAATTCTAAACATTGGCAGGTGTAGGTACCTAATATAAATAAAAAAAATTCTGGCTATTTGTTTCGGTTCAGGAATTCACTATAAACCACATTCATAATTAGCCGGACTACGCCCACTGCAGGACAAACGCCTTTCCCGTGTTTAGTCAATTAACCCGGTGCTGTGCTTTCGGCGGCCACATTTTCCGCGCGAAATTCTTAATGTCATCCGCCCCCATAATTTCCTTATGCGGACGATCGTCTTAAGTGACAAAACGACGGGCGGACGGACACCTTTCCAGCTGAGTCTACACAGAAAACATCCGTATTTAAAACCTCTGTAAAGGAAGCGATTTAACACGGACATGGTGTATTGCACACATCAGAAAAAAGTGACAAGTTGCCACAATTTAATCCCAAACTGGGGTTCTGTGTTAGCGGGATGCGGCTTCTGTGGGGATTTTCAAGACGCTGACGAGCGTTGGAATGTCGATGAAAGACGGCATGCTGATTGCATCCAAAGACAGCGTTCTAAGAAACACCGCAACGAAAACTACGCTTATGCGTCACTAAGACAACTCGAAAAGCAGACTCCTCGTAGATTTTCATTCATTCATTCATTCATTCATTCATTCATTCATTCATTCATTCATTCATTTATTCATCAATTCCTATGGCTCTCAGTCCGTCTAATGCTTAAACCTGACCCTTGACTGGTGGCATAGCAATATGTGGCATAAGAATGCGTTGCAGACATTTAAGCTGCAACATATGAAGCAGTTCTTTTGTCTTGTGAATCGTTGCCTAAAAGACGGGACGGAAATAAGATTTCTTAACTTGAAGTAATATCTGTTGTGTAAGTTCCAAGAAAAGATCTTCGTATAGGTAGCCAAAACTCATGAAAGAAACCTGATCGTGCGCGGAGGCTTTTAATGTTGACGTAAACCTGGTGTGCCCCTTAAGGTTTGGCTCCATTGACAGTGACGGTTGATGGGATGTCCTTCCTCTTCTTACTTGAACCGGGGCAGCTTATGGCTCTCCCGCAGTAGAATGCCCTTAAAGGGAACCTGAAACGGTATTGACGATTTTGTACGAACCCATTGAGGCGGTAGAGCAAGTCCTAAGGATCATTTACAGACCAATTTAAGCTCTGTGCGTAAACTGTGTAATTTATTACAAGGCTTTAAAGCTGCGAATCGCCACCGATCACAGCGGCTCAGCCAAACGCGTTTTCAAACCGCCCATTTCCAGTGCGCGTCGTCGTGGAAGCGCGACGTCACGCAGGCGGCTGGTCTCATTGGATATTTCCAGTACACGTGTCACTGAACCTCCTTTGGGCAGCGCGCGTCGTCTGCCTGTGTTAAACGTGCTCCGCGTTCACGTGAACTGAGCGACAGTGTGTATCTCGAGGTTTCTTTGCTTGGACACAATGAGCTTCTTCGATTTACCCAGTCCCGGACGCGTCCCGGACCAGTCGCATGGCGTCGTTATCACGTGATACAAGAGTCCCGAGCCGCCCGACGGGCCGTCTGCGCACTCGTGCTTGAAATGCTGCGGCCGCGTCCGCTATGGCGTCTGCTACGCCGTCTGCTCCGTCTATGGCTGCAACACCAGCCACAACACCGACTCAGTCCCGACCGCAACGACGGTTAGGTCGTGAATGATACCTGTTTGCGTTGTGGCACAGCTTACCAAGCAAACTACTGGAGCGCGCGCGCATCCAAGACGCGCGTTGGCGTTCCGTCGCTGTTTTTTTCTCGCGAGCACCGCGCGTGCTTTCCCGACCTTCAGAAATACGGACATGCTCGACGCGGCTCGCAACGCCGACGACAAGAAATGGGTGCGAAAACAATGCGAAATCCGGAAACGTGCGAAAAGAGGACAGAAAAGAAAAAAGAGAGCAAGAGCACGTCGAAAACTTCCCGTGTCGAACTTAAGATGGCCGCACGCGGGACGCACCGCACCGTGGTCTGCCAGCTGCCAGAAAGAAATCGTTTGGACAGTCCCGGGCCGTCCGCAGGCCGCCAGGCACGCCAAAAACGAAGATGCATCCGAGTGGTCCCGGACCAGAGGGCGGAGCTTCCGGTTGGTCCCCGAGAAAAACGAATGCAGCTCCGGCGTCCGGAGCCGTCCGGGACGTGTAAATCGAAGAAGCGCAATGAATTGCCCTAGCCGTGTCGTGTACCACATGTCTAGCAATTTTAGATGCGAAGTATCTTAAGGCGGAGCTCAATCCGGTGGTGATGGTGTGCGGCGTGACCGCTCTTACTGCGCATGCGCATACCCTCTCCACACACCTCCTCTCCACTTCCCCTCTCCACTCACCCTCTCCCTGCCCCTCCACACTGTCCTTCTCCCACTCCCCCTTTCCCATACCCCTCTCCACTTCCCCTCTACCCTCCTCCTTTCCACTCATCCTCTGAAACGCGGACTAGACATGCCGATATTCTCTCCTTCGCAACGCCGCGATGAGCTCGACCGCATGCGTGTCCCCTCCCCTTCTCTCTCCACTCCTACGCTGCCCCCCTCTCGCCCGCCTGTCGACCGCGTTCCCCGCTCGCCCTGTGAGAATTAACGGCCAGGCTAGATGGAAGATATAACGCGCGTAGCGTCCCTCTTCGCGTTCCACGACGCGAGGTCGGTAGCATGCCCAACGAACGCCAACGGAACGCGATCGTGCAAGTGCTCCGGCTTCGCATCGCCTCATGGTCCCCTTTAGCGGGAGATGGTGTAATTTTTTTAGCAATTGGTGACTTGTAATGCTGCGACATTGTGCAATGTTCGTGAGGCATCTGGCGAGCGGAATCCCTTACAGCTCGTTGCTGCAATGAGCGTCACGCTCTCGCTATCCGTTCAACGCCACGATCCACGTTTTAGGGGCGAAGCTCCTTAAGGCGGCACCCGTTCGTCCCTCGTAGTCGTCGTGGTCGTAGTAGTGAGTAACAAGTCTTACGCTTTGACCTCCAAGGTGGTGCCGGTGGGAGATTTCTCCTGTGCGTTGTTGAACAATAAAAAATTCGCAGCGTGCGCGTTAACTAAAAGACGAATTCTTCTGTCTCTCATTCCCCATTAGCAGCCATTGGCATGTTCCAGTAGGAAACGTTAGTAGAAGTAGAAGTGTAAGTGTTAGCTAAAAGCCGACTTCTTCTGTCTCTCATTGCCATTAGCAGCCATTGTTTACCTCCAAGGTAGTGCCTGGTGAGATTTCTCCTGTGCGTGATTAAACAATAAAAATTTTGTTCAAAACGCCGTTGATTGATAAAATAAACCAACGAAAGACGCCAGATGTTTTGTAAAAGCAGAACGAAAGAACGCCAGATGTTTTTCTTAAAGTGTAGTAGTAGTAGTTATATGTAGCCACCTCGCCCGATCGTCAACGGGCGAGGTGGACCGGCAACGGCGCGAGGACCCTGCCGTACGAGAGTTAAATCACACTAAAAGACATACTTTGCGGGCGATACACTCTAGTGAGCTTTCAACTTTTCGTCTTAATGTACATGATAAAGAAATTATTTCTACGAAAAACGCAAGGCACACCTTGAGCAATATGTTTGGTTTTGGGACGCTAAATGGAACCATGAGGCGATGCGAAGCCGGAGCACTTGCACGATCGCGTTCCGTTGGCTTTCGTTGGGCATGCTACCGACCTCGCGTCGTGGAACGCGCGTCCTGTCTTCCCTCTAGCCTTGCCTTTAATTCGCACAGGGCGAGCGGGGAATGCGGTCGCTCTTGGCGCTCTTTCGCTCGGGAGCGGACTTCTTCCTTGCATTTCACCGATCACAAGTGATAATGAAGGGACCACGTAAACCAACAGTACAATAAAAGCTTGATGTTTAATATATACACGATGTTTCACACTCTTTATATTATGTACTGGGCGCATTTCACGGAAGAGTTTCACGGTTTACAGATGATTCCCTCCGTAGCTTCGCCCCACTCATCATCATTCACCCCGTGGATATGCTGTGATTTTTTGTGGCTGTAACTTCGTCCTGAAGACACAACCACTTTGTCCGAGTTCACGCTTATCGGTGATCGTTCCCGAATTATTTTTGTTTGTCCGCATGCTTTTGCAAATTCTCGCCGTACAGGAGAACAAAATAAGGTCTGCTGGTAGTGTGGCGGCACCTGATGGCGCAGATATCAACCACTCGGCGAGCTTCGTCTTTGTTGGGCCTCCGAGATTGCACGCAACCCGTCGGCGCGCAATGTCTGAGGCCATGACTGGGTGAAGCTCAAACCGTCGAGTGCGCTCATGAGAGCGCTGCGATCGTCGGCGATGCAAGCGTGTCTGTGAGTTGATGGTGCAAGGAAGCGGAGAAGAGGAGTGTATAGATATAATTGTCCGTAGCGGCCTTGTTACACGGTGCGTCGCTTAATTTTTGGTGCGAATGATTTGGGGATGCTCCTACCTAAACGCTTACAAAACCGCTTCAGGGTCCCTTTAAGCACTCACAAGTTGTTCTAACACAACATATCGCCTTTCGAAAGGCACCCTATGCTTGCACGCATTAGGAGGAATCACGGGTAAGTTACAAGCTGCGTACGAGCCACGTTTTAAGGCTCCATAAGCGTAAGCCGCATGCTCGAGTGCACATCTAGCAGCAATTGTCAGCGGATTCAAGTTTGAGTGAGCAAATTCATAACGTCCATTTTTTCTACAAGTAATTAATCAAGTGCCATAGTGACTAATAAATTTAACGAAAACTAATATAGCAAAACATTGGTCATAGCAAACTCACTGCAAACTTCGGTTGGTCACGCTTCATTTCAGTGGCAGTTATTACTTTTAGAATGAAATCGCCAACGTGAGAGCCGCAGCGATATCTCCTATTAGGAACAAATACTTCCTTTCCGCGAAGCTCGAAACGTTCTCATATCAAAACACAATAAATTGTAAAAAGCATGTCGACACCACAATTTTTGAGAGGTAGAGGGAATTCTAACAGGAACAATTTCGTTATAAATATGGTTAAAAAGTTGCAGATGCTCTGATGTTTCACAGACCTCATCATCATAACGTTCTCATATCCGGTTTATTTGAAAAGCCACAGGCAGACACGCAAGGGTTATCTCGTTTAGGTTGGAAGCCTCGAATAATGAGTCTTTGTATCTTGAATTTTTGCGCGAGGCAGATCGCCTATCTCGAAGAGGCGAGTTACAATGAATATTGGATATAACAAACTAACTTCTGGTCCCGACGCTACTTCTTTATAACGAGGTTCGGATGTTTCCAATTGGACAGATGATAATTGTTTCTTTCTGTGTGTGTGCTTGTCGTTTGTACGATGTATTTGTTGCCTGTTAAGGTTACGATCGCCTTGACGTTCTTTTTAAAAGCGCCCAATAAAATTCTCCATGTGTATGGTCGAATCATATGGTGTTGATGCTGGTACTCGGTTTTTCGAATTATATGCGGAAAACCTTCGATATCCGGAGGTGCCATACATTGGTACAAAGAAATGGAAACATGATGCCCAAACTATTTTCCATATCTGCGTGCCCTTGAGAGGTACGATGGTTTAGTTAACAATTGTTTCCGTTGTATCGTCGGTTTGCATATTAAAGTGCAATAATGCAGTTTGCGTCACCTCGACTAATGATTACTTGTCGTATCGACGCGAGTTTTAAGTAATTAGTGCAATGCCACGCGTCTCTATTTCATGATTTTAATGAAAATCTGGTTTCACCAAAAAAAAAAAGTCACAGTTTCGCCGCAAGGGCGAAGCAATGAATGCGATAGCAAGAAGAGCGGCCCCTGATGGACGCGTTGCAACTACCGTGCGTCCATCACTACCCGGCAGCTACTTGACCGTTTTAATTTCACGTACGTAGGGACTTCACATACGCAAACGTGAAAAGTACACGTACGTTACGTGCACGACATCTGTAACGCCTTTAGGTACACGTACGCGACGCGCGGTGAGAGCTACCACGTAGCTCCATCTGCTGAGAATCATGAACACTGCGGTAGCTTGTTCGAGCACCCGCGCGAGCAGACAGCGGAAGGGCAAGGTTCTCCCTGCGCTACCGCCGTATTCAGAAACGCCCCTCGACTTGAACTTGACTTGCCACCGCCTTGGGCAGCGCGTTCGAAACGCGTTTCTGCTGCCTTGGCACAGCCTAAAGGCAGCGCGTTCGAAACGCGTTGAAGGCGGTGGCAAGTCAAGTTCAAGTGAAGGAGCGTTTCTGAATACGGGTGTAAGAAGCGAGGGAGCTGGCCGACGCCTTTAAGTGCGCCCGACGCGCTCTTAGCGCCATCTCGCTGGTAATGAAGAAACGCTTATAAGCGCCTCCGTCTCGGATGACTGCAAACGGTAAAGGGTGTGTATATAACGCTCGCCGTTAGCTGCCTGAGGGATATACGCTTTGTGGAGTAGTGCTTAGCGCACCGCGCTGCGAACTCAGAGGTCGCTGGTTCGATTCCGCGCTTCGGAAGCATTTTTCTTATTTATTTTTCTTTGGGATATTGATGTATATATATATACTTATACATATACGCAGCATGACGGCAGCGACGGCGACGGCAAAAATCAGCCGAGACTGTCCATATAATTGCTATCGCAATAAAAAGAACTGTCAGCACCGCTATGTGCAGGCGATGCTGCACGGCTTGGGGACCTTCGCTACTGTTTCAGGTTGTTCTGTTAAGATTACGCGCAGAACGCGAGTATTCACTTCTCAAGGTTTGACCACTGACATACAAAAGACGACGCGTTCCGCCGACATTAAGACTAGTCGACGCCCGACGTCTGTGTTCACCGCTATTATTGTACAGTAAGTATTGCTTTTACTTAAATGTTTATCATTTAGTGGGCTCAAAATAGCCCAATATACAGATTTCATCTGTACCAGCTTGTGTTGTATGTAAGTTACCGTTGCAACCACTTGACAACATAAGCACCTGTAGAGCTTGAATGTATTGGTTGAATAAACATTCTTTTATAAATGTACGATGAACAATACTACGGAACGAATTTGAAGAATTTAGGGCCAAGTAATGCACAAGTTTTCGTTTCTACCGTCTTCAATTCGAGCCATATCGGTATAATTTCGACTCGAACGCGTAGATAAGAGCGAACAATATCTTTAGAGGCCAGATTCTCCACGGCGTGACGTAGTTATCTGAGGCCATTGCGCATACAATTCGTCACCTGTCACCTCCTCTGAACTCGCGCCAGCGGGCAACCGGCGGCTGGGCTTGCCGTTGCTCGTGGTTCTCCAGGCGGTTGTGGAGCCCAGGGTGCAGCAATGTTAACAGTGTCCTTGGAGTCCATGACAGGAACAACTTGGCTGGGGTTTTCCCAGCTGCAGCACATGGTGTGTTCCGGTGGTGGAAGAGAAACTGGTCTACGCGATGTTGAATGGATTTTGAAACTCCCATTCGTTGTTCATCCTTGAACTGTTTTTCTAAGTTTCTATTCTTTCTTTCTTTCTTTCTTTATTTGTTTCTTTCTGTGCAAGTACAGAAAATGGAGCGAAGGCAAAAGGCTTAAAAGCCTGACAAAGGGCCTTTGCTCCAGGTGCAGTGAGGCACGCAGGCCGTCATAAGCACTTTGCAGGATACAAAATAATAGGAATGAAAGAAAAAATTAAAAAAAGTACATGTGCAAAATAATGTAACAAATACAGCAATAATAAAGCATTATTTCTAGTATGGAAATGTATACACTAATATCGTAATGTTCAACATACCAATTTGACATTAGTTGCGAGTGCTCATCGCAATTACATAAAGCATACAGAAATGACAAATAATAAAAAATACACAGGGATGCTCGGGGAAAAAGTACACAAATATACGATTAGGAATTGTCGTACGGTGTAGTATTTGTACCAGAAAAAAAACAAAAAACATGAGATACAATATGGGCAAACAGGAAACAAAAACAGTAGTCAAGAAAATTCAATGTTGTTTTCAATCAGTACTATCCTGATCATTTGCTTAGAAACTGTGCAATTTATATCTAGAAGGCTGTCGATTTTGTTTAAAAAGGTGGGTACCTGGAAAGATGTGTGTTGCCGTCCGTAGATCGTTCGAGTCTTTGGAGTCCTTCTAGCATAAGTACGAAAATCATACAGAGAACCACGAGGATCCTGCGAATGATAGAGTCTATTACGTTTTATGTACTGAAATAACTTAAAATAGAAAATCTGGCTGGCTTTGAGCATACTAAATTTCGAAAATAGCGGTTCTGTCCGCAAGTCACGTATAGGGCCACGAAAATCCTCAAAGATTCTCAGGACCCTCCTTTGCAAAATAACCAATTTAGAATAGTTCGTTAGTGTTGTAGTCCCCCACACAAGCGCGCAATAAGAAAGTCGTGATAGAAGAGAGTGTAATAAAGTGAATTTTTTAGCCACAGTGGTATAAGAGAACTACATCCAATTGCTTACTTTTACTAAGTTCTGACATTAACTTCGCTATATGCTCATTCCAAGATAAGTCCTCTTGAATCCAGACACCTAGGAACTTCTGACTCTTAACTTGTTCTAATATATGGCCCTGGTATCTAATAGTCATATCAAAATTTCTTGGCTTATTCACGGGGGCAAACAGCATGTACTCGGTATTATTTGCGTTTAAGCACAACTTATTGAGTTTCAACCATGACGAGAGCTGGTTCAAAAAAAGGTTCACGTTCCCTTCTAGGTCGACAAGTGAAGAACCCTAAAAAAAGATGTTGGTATCGTCCGCATACATTACTAGTTTGGGGCAATCTGGAATGTGGCAGAGATCATTAATATAAATTATAAATAGGAGGGGACGCAGAATGGATCCCTGCGGTACTCCTTTCTTCACCACGACGTATTCTGATGGCTCGTTATTTATGCTCACAAATTGGTATCGATTTGTTAAATAGCTTTTCAATAGGTCATGTGCAATTCCTCGTATACCACATGAGCTTAATTTATGTAAGAGGACGTCATGACATACGGTATCAAACGCTTTACGCAGATCTATGAATAGCCCAACTGTGTATAATTTTTTCTCGAAATTATCTATTATGTGATCTTTTATTTGAATTAATGCAAGCTCTGCAGACTTGCTTTTTGGAAGCCAAATTGTGCATCATTTATAATATTGTATTTATCAAAGAAATC
This sequence comes from Rhipicephalus sanguineus, assembly GCF_013339695.2. Classification (NCBI taxonomy): domain Eukaryota; kingdom Metazoa; phylum Arthropoda; class Arachnida; order Ixodida; family Ixodidae; genus Rhipicephalus; species Rhipicephalus sanguineus. Next base: position 45,699 of record NW_023615304.1, read on the forward strand.
CTGGAGCCGCTTGTTCATTGCACTTTCATATACTTTCGACAAAACAGGTAGCACTGATATGGGACGATAGTTGGTCATGTGTTTCGGATTGCCGCCTTTAAAGATAGGACATACGCGAGCAATTTTCAGCTTGTCTGGGAAAATGCCCGTGGTAAAAGAAAGGTTGATAAAATACGCTAGGGGAGCGGATAACACATCGGCTACGTATTTTATCGGCACAGGTTTTATTTCGTCGAACCCTGCTGCACATTTATTTTTTATTTTCCTAATACTTTTTTCAATTTCGGTGCATGTGACAGGGGTTAACTAAAGTGCGTTGGCGGGCTAGTTGGTAGGGGTTAACAGAATTGTATTGGGAATGCTGCAATTGTTTAACAACAGATGTAGATCCTCACCATCTGTGTCATCATGGGTGTCACAGCTAGTTATGAAATACTTGTTGAATGCCGTTGCTGCATCGACATTATTAAGGACTCCCGCTTCTGTCTCTATGATGGTTATATTGCTATGAGCTTTGTGGCCCAGCAGGTCTCTGACCTCATCCCAAATTTTCCTTGGGTCATTGCTTATTCTGCTGAAAACATCTGCGTAATAGTTCATTTTGGCCTGTTTCAATTCATAATTAAGTTGATTTCTGTATTTCTTGTATTCCTTTAGCGTATTCATGTCGCGGGACTCGACAAATGCATGGAACATGCGGTGTTTCTTCTTTATTTTTTTATGCAAGGCATTGGAAATCCGTGGTTTTCTTATTTTTTTGCTCTGATGTTTTTTCATAACCTTCGGAAACGCAATATCGTAGCATTTTTTCAGTTTTCCAAATAATATCTCATACGCAACGTTTGGGCCTGCTTCCTGGAGCACACGCTCCCAGTCCTCTTCTATAATTCGTTGACGAAATAACTCCGACGTATGATCGTTGATTTTACGAAATACTACATTTTCAGTCTTATTAGCTTGATAGTGATCGCGTGATATAGGAAAGGCTAAAAAAATTGGCAGATGGTCGCTTATTTCTAAAGAAAGTGTTCCAGCGACACAAGATAATGTGCATACGTTCGTGATACATACGTCAAGCAGAGTTGCCGTTTCAGCCGTCAGTCGCGTGGCTTTTGTGATGACTTTTCACAAGCAAAATAATTCATAACCTCTGTTAGCTGTCTAGCTGAGGCATCCAATGAAAGCATATCGACGTTGACGTCACCCATAATCGCAAAAGCTAAACCAGAATGACAGGAATAATTCAGTATATTTTCAATCGACTCCAGAAATGCTGGCTTGCTACCTGAGGGTGGCCTGTAGACCACGGTTATAAGCGCCCTAGGCAGGCGTATCATTAAGCATTCAATATTTTCGTTTACACTGGAAAATTGAGGAATAAGTTCATGGTTAAATATTTCCTTGACGTAAATGGCCACACCACCTTCTCGTTCTTCAGTACGCACTAGGCCATTATAAGTGTAACCTTGAAAATAAGGAGGATCTTCGCCAGTCGTTAGTCAGGTTTCCGAAAACATAAGTACATCAAAAGCAAAGGAAAGCCGAGAGAAATAGTCAACCAGCTGTTCTTTTTTATTCCGTATGCTGCGTACGTTCACATGAAACAATGTTAATCGCCTATGTGCGTCATGCAGCAGTGAATTGAAAGAGTCAAGCTCATAATAGCACGCTTTTGCCATTTGGGTAGTGTTCCGACAATGTAATAACCACCAATACAACTGTCACTGATCTAGTCAGCCTCTGCGGTCATTTTACTTAGATCACTAGTAGTGGCTATCCTGAGCACCGGCGAACTTTCGTTTCGACGAGCGAATACCTTCCCATTTGCTGTCCAAACGAACTTCCACTGCATCTCCCTTTTGCGTTGTATTGCGGCCCCAAGCAGTTGTTTGCCATTCCTTGTCAAGTGTTCATTAACGTACACTGGGGATGACACTCGACTGCCCAGTACCCCACTGTCAATTTTAGCGTTCTTTGCTTTGCTTAGCAAGGCATTCCGTTTAGTTCTTCGTACAAAGCGAACAACTATGTTGCTTACATCATGCCGAGCAATGGGCACTCTATGGCATGTGTCAACATCATCCTCAGAAATTTCTTCATGCACAATGGCTCCAATTTTCTTGAGAGCCTCAAATGGTTTTATATCAGTAGGAACGCCCTTGATTTCCAAGTTATTCGAACGCTGGTACTGCTCGACCTCCTCAACCCTGCTCCGCAATTTGGCATTTTCAGCTTTTAGCTCCTCGTTTTCTTTCAGTATTTGACTAAGGCCCTCTTTGCGGTCCTTCACTTCATTCAAACTGTCCTTAATCTCTCGGAGCTCTTTTCTTAGTTCGCGATGCAGGTCATCGATGACCTTAGCAGTGTCACGCGAGTCCTTCGTCATTATCGGGTGGGAACAAGATACATGCAATGCACTCAGAGAGAGCTATAATCAGTAAAAACAAAACAAAGAACTATGTCCGGCAGCAATGCACAAATGTAAGGAAAATAACGGCCTCAATATTGCCGAGAACGTTTATTTCACCTGCAAAAAGGTGTATCATTTAGTGTGTGGTTCCAACGTGCACTGCTGCCGGACTGCAGAAGAAGCGATGTTTCCGCAGGCTTTATATATCAGCGGGACACGTTGCCCTCTGGTGACGACAATCTTGCAATCTTGATCACGCAGTTGGCGATAGTTGTCCACCGGGTCGTCGATTTCCTTGCTTGCTGCGATGTCACAGAGTAGCGCAGATGCTCGCAAGAAGTGGCTGCAAAAAGGTGTATCAAAAAGGTGGTCTGAACCAGGCGTTCTGCAGCTCCATTAGACTCCGGATGATAAGGTGGTGTCGTCTTTAGGCGGATTCCGTTGGGTGAGAGGAAAGCTGCAAATTCCGATGACACGAACCGCGGGCCGTTATCGGTGACGACCTGTTCCGGCAGGCCAAAAGCCGCGAAAATAGTTCGTAGTTTGTCCACCATTTTAGCTGCAGTTGTAACTGACATGCAGATCACCTCTACCCGTATCGAGCAGGGGCGTAGCCATGGGGGGGGGAGGGGGGGGGTTCAGACCCCCTCCCGAAAATTTTCACTTTTGCTTGCGTATATATACACGCACATATACATACGCACACACGAACATATATGAAGTATGGTTGAACCCCCCCCCCCCCCGAAAAAAAATTTCTGGCTACGCCCCTGATCTCGAGTAAGTGTCCACAAGAACACGCAACCAGTGAGGATTGCAGTACCCAAAGTCAAGTTCAAGTCTGCCATTGTCGCGTCGGCCACTGCCACGAAGTGATAGGCGAGCGCGGCGCGGCAATCTGAGTTAACTGGCAGCTTGCGCACTCCGTCACAGTTTTTTCAATAGACACTTTTAGTTGGGCGTACGTATCGAGCCCACGTACGCAGCACTGCCACGGGAGAGAACTGCGCATGTGCAGTACGTAACGCATCGATTCCAGAGATGCGCGCGTACGCCCGATAAAAAACGCGGCGTGCGTAAACGTGACCAGGCGAAGCGTACGCGGCGTGACGCTCTCGCGATATCTCGATTGATATAAGAACCAGATAGCAAAACGGCAGCGATGGCGTCGAACGCAGAGAGCAACAAAGCCGGCCCAAATCGAGTTTATTTTACTTTGAGCGATGATATTGCGCTGCTAGCGGAAATACAAACTAGCGATCCGTTTAGGCACCCGGAGCAGTGGGAAGAGATAGCTTGGCGCCTCAGGGAAGCCCTGAAAAAACCTTTTACAGCGCGCTGTGTGCGCGAGCGCCTGAACCTGTTGCTGGCACGGTACTCGGAGAATGATCAGCGAAACCAAAAAAAAGTAAGTCTGGATGGTTGTTTCCGAGCACGGTACAAAATAGGGTGCGTTAGTCGTTGTGCAACCTTGCTATTAATTGATGTTCGTAGGTCCGGTACAGTAGCAATGGTCAACACAGTCTGTCCAAACGCACGCAACGTGACCAAACACACGGTAAAAGCGCACGCACATGCAAAACCTCGCGTAACTGAACAAACCGACGTAGACCATGGATCCAAAAAACGATTCGCCTTGGCTTGGATGCTAGTGGCCATTATGACGGCCGCTACTACGCGAGGGCGCTAAAAAGCACCCAAAAGCTGTTTTATTTCTAATAACATACGTCCAGTTGAACCAAACGTATCTCGGTACGGCAATACGGGGAACTAAAGGTGTCGTTGAGCGCTTCGCATGCAGCGTACGCAACGTATCGTGCCGCATACGTGGGCTCGTTACGTACGCCCAACTAAAAGTGTCTAATATCCTCAGTTTGATTAGGCCACCAGACATGGCTTCGTGGAAGCACTTTCATGCGCGTCTCTCCCGGATGTCTCTCCTGCAGGAGTTTCAGTGCCAAAGCATTTCAAAGAATTTGGCACGAGCACCCGGTTGCGCCAAGGGGTACAGTCTTTGTCAATAGACAGCTCATAACATCTAGAAAAATAAGGCAGAAGAGCTTCTTCTGGTACTTTAGAAGGCCATCCGTTCTTCGTGTACAGCAATACCTTCGATAATACCCGGTCGCGGCTAGTTTCCTTGCGGATATTATCAGCCGATACAGGCAGCTCGTCTGCCGCCGAAAAGAACTGGGCGTGGTTACTGACGTCATTGATGTTTTCCAGTGGAATACGTGACAGGCTAAGAGCATTAGCCATCGAGCTGCCCTTCTGGTATTGCCACGAGTAGCGATTTGCTGCGAGAAAAAGCATCAATCTTTGTATTGGGGCTGCTGTTGAGGTAGAAATTGGGTTGTCATGTCCAATCAACCCTTTTAGAGGCAGATGCTCTGAAAAGATCGCTAATTCGCGGCCGAAATTATATTTACGGGAACGCTTTATTCCAAAAACAACAGCCAGTGCCTCTTTTTACCCGTTTCTGCTTTGGTCAGACTGCGTGACGCATATGCTATTGGTTTTTCTTGACCGTTTACAACATGAAAAAGCACCGAACCTATTCCTCAGATGGATGCATCTGTCACTAATCCAAGTGGTTTGGAAGGATCAGATAACGTCAACATTGTCTCGCTTGTTAGCCATTGCTTGCTTTCTGGGAAGCAGCGCTCTTCCTCAACTGACCAATTCCACTTTGTATTCTTTTTCAGTAGGTTGTATAATGGCTTAAGCTTGGTGTACATGTTCGGAATGAACTTCGCATAAAATGTAAGCATCCCCAGATAAGCCTTGAGCTCCGTCTGGTTTGTGGGAGCTGGAGCGCTTCTCACAACCTCAGCCGTTTCTACCGATCTGATTCCTTCGTTGGCATCGAGTGTGTGTCTGTGTTACTACAACAGATACGTGATAACGTATTTCACAAAACGCTGCTTCACGTCATACACAACATAAGCTTAAAGGCGAACATCTAATATACATATACACGCCAAATATCATGCCATAAGTGGCAAGACTGCATCGCAATAGAAAGAAGACACGCCAGGGCTGCGCGGAAAACGCAGCACAATCATAGCGAAAGCTGGCAAAGCGGCAATTCTAGAGCCTGTCGTAAACTCTTTTGGGGATACTAATACAAATACGTTTGCAAGGCACTCACTATGCCATAAATCATAATTTTTGTCAAGTTGGTAAGCACCCACTAGAGCATGATTCATCATCATGCGGAGAAGCGAGGTACCCGCTACCCATCTGTAAGGCATTAGGTGCACTTTGTTGATGCGGTGGCTGAGGACGATGAAATTTCATAGCTGAACGCTTTTAAATGCGAATGCATTTCTTAGTCGGGCTATGTCAGGCGTCCGGCGTTGTCCGCGGCGCCCTCTCCCATAGCAACAGCTGCGGGCGCGCGCGCTTATCCTCGCCCCTAGCAGCCGGAGCATGTGGTGCGAGAGGGTGTAGGAGAGGGTAGGTGCAGTGCTTCGCCGCTCCTTCTCTCGCCGTTCGCTCTCTCTCCTCCCTGCGCCCCACTCTCCCGTCCGCTCGCGCCTCACTCTCGACCGTTCGCTGGCTGGGCGCCTCTCAAGAACATCCGGAAATGTGTGCTGGAGACGCCGCTGTGAAACGCCAACGCCGGGCCGAGAACGCTGGCGCCCCGCTCTCACGTCCGCTCGCGCCTCACTCTCGACCGTTCGCTGGCTGGGCACCTCTCAAGGCGATGGCAGAAGTCGGTGAAGGCGAATGTCTGACGGCAACGGTACTCTCTCTCGGCGCAAGAAATGCATTCGCATTTCCTCACGATTCCCTTCGGGGAGGTGGGGACATTTTTTTAATAGGTTCGAAGGTTTAAACGACACACTAATTACGTAATTAGCATTGTTGGACGCCCGACCATTATTTCACTCTCTCACAATGCTATATAACATAGGTTAACGCGAGACAGAAAGATACAGATAGGGAAATAACTTTATTGAAGCCCCGAGGAAATGAATCATGGGGACAATATGGGCTTTCTTGGCAGCTAATAGAAATATACTTCCGCAGTACCCACTACGCTATAAATAATCATATCTTTGTGAAGTAGGGAAGCAGCCACTATGCCATTTTTCTTCATTCTGCAGAGAACCGTGGTACCCGCTACACATCTGTAAGCTATTATGTGAACTCTGTTGATTCTGTGCCTGATGATGCTGAGTAAACATGACTGAGCCCTTTGTAATAGGTTAGAAGAATTCAAAGACGCACTCGTTGCGCGATTCGCATTGTTAGACACCTGGTTGTTGTTTGGCTCTTGTAGCACGCTATATTACATATGTTAATGTAGTTCCTTCTCGACATGAAACCTGTACCAGGCACCGGCATGGCTGCTTGGTAGAACACTGGGCTCCCACGCAGAGGGCCCAAGTACGAACCCCATTCTATCCTGGATATTCTTTTCTTTTTCGTTTTTTTTAATATGGTGCCACAGCGGTTACGGATACCGGCAGCGGTAGCGGCGGACAACTGCGGCGACAAATATAGCCATTGTTATGACCTCATAGCAGCTTTCGCTGTAAAATTTGGTATGCACCAAAATTAGCGTAGTGGGGCGCGAGGGTATGATGAACATGACTGTGTGGTCATGATATGAAAAACGCCAGGCCTGCGCTGAAACCGCAGCACAGTCACAGCGAAAGCTGGAAGAGCGGCGTTTCTAGAGCCCGTTTTAAGCTCTCTTGGGGCGACAATACAAGTACACTAGAAAGGTACCCACTACGCCATAAATCACAATTTTTCTGAAGTTGGGAAGCACCTACCAAGCCATTATTCGTCATTCTGCGGAGAAGCGAGGCACCAGCTACAGGTCTGTAAGGCATTATGTGCACTTTGTTGACGCGACGACTGATGACGATGAAGAATTATGGCTCAGCCCTTTGTAATGGGTTGGAAGCTTTAAACGGCCCACCAGGTATGTTATTTGCATTGGGTGACACCCGGTCGCTATTTCCTTCTCCCGTCATGCTGTATACCATACGTTGACGTGGGAGAGAGACGGGAGGGGGGCGAAGAACTTCATTGAGACTCCGAGGAAATGGATCATGCGCTAATTGGCTTCCTTGGCAACCAATACAAGTTCACTTGCGAGGAACCCACTACGCATAAATCATTGTAATTTTACTGAGACCCCGAGGAAGTGGATCACGAGCTTATGGGCTTCCTTGGCAACCAATACAAGTGCACTTGCGAGAAACCCACTACGCTATAAATCATTGTAATTTTTGAGAAGTAGGGCAGCAGGCACTATGCCATTTTTCGTCATTCTACGGAGAGCATTGGTACCTGCTAAACGCATGTAAGGCATTATGCACACTTTGTTGATGCTGTGCCTGATGACGATGAAGAATTATGGCAGAGCCCTTTGTAATGGGTTGGAAGCATTCAACAACCTACTCGTTGCGCAATTCGCATTGTGTGACGCCTGGTTACAGAATTCGCGTTGTGCGACGCTTGGTGCTTATTTTACTATTCAACCACGCTATATTGCATATACTAGTGTGGTTCCTTCCTGACATGAAGCCTGTATAGGACGTTTTTGCAAAGCAGTTTCGAGCACTGGCATGGCTCAGAGGTTGAATACTGGGCTCCCACGCAGAGGGCCCAGGTTCGAACCTCGTTCCATCCTGGAAATTTTTTATTTCCTTTTTTTTCTTATTTCGAGCGATACTGGTTACGGACACCGGCGGCGGCGGCGGCGGCGGCGGACAACTACGGCGCCAAAAACGGCCGGTGAAATGATCTCATAACAGCTTTCGCTGTAATAACGTGAAAATGCGGTCGCGCACCTCATGAAACCTGTTCCTGTAGTGACGCGTGGGTGTGGCACATACCCGTATACCACGCTGTTCATTAAAACACGACTGTTTTGTACTGTATTTATGACAAGCAGATCGTACGCAAACGTATACAAGCAACACGAGAAACACGAAAGTATGTGGCGCATCGCGCACACGCCGAGCCTATCAAAAAGGGAAAAAAAATGCCAGGCCTGCGCTGAAACCGCAGCACAGTCACAGCGAAAGCTGGTAGAGCGGCGTTTCTAGCGCCCGTTGTAAACTCTCTTGGGGCTACAATACAAGTACACTAGAAAGGTACCCACTACGCCATAAATCACAATTTTTGTGAAGTTGGGAAGCACCTACTAAGCCATTATTCGTCATTCTGCGGAGAAACGAGGCAACAGCTACACGTCTGTAAGGCATTATGTGCACTTTGTTGACACGACGACTGATGACGATGAAGAATTATGGCTCAGCCCTTTGTAGTGGGTTGGATGCTTTAAACGGCCCACCAGTTATGTAATTTGCATTGGCTGACGCCCGGTCGCTATTTCCCTCTCCCGTCATGCTGTATAACGTACGTTGACGTGGGGGAGAGACGGGGGGGGGGGCGAATAACTTTACTGAGACCCCGAGGAAATGGATCATGCGCTTATGGGCTTCCTTGGCAACCAATACAAGTGCACTTGCGAGGAACCCACTATGCTATAAATCATTCTAATTTTTGAGAAGTAGGGCAGCAGGCACTGTGCCATTTTTCGTAATTCTACGGAGAGCCGTGGTACCTGCTAAACTCATGCAAGCCATTATGCGCTCTTTGTTGATGCTGTGCCTGATGACGACGAAGAATTATAGCAGAGCCCTTTGTAATGGGTTGGAAGCATTCAACAACCTACTCGTTGCGCAATTCGCATTGTGTGACGCCTGGATACAGAATTCCCGTTGTGCGACGCTTGGTGCTTATTTTACTCTTCTACCACGCTATATTGCATGTGCTAATGTGGTTCCTTCCCGACATGAAGCCTGTATAGGATCTGTTTGCAAAGCAGTTTCAAGCACCGGCATGGCTCAGAGGTTGAATACTGGGCTCACACGCACAGGGCCCAGGTTCGAACCTCGTTCCATCCTGGATTTTTTTCTTATTTCGTTTTTTTTCTTATTTCGAGCGATACTGGTTACGGACACCGGCGGCGGCGGCGGCGGCGGCGGCGGCGGACAACTACGGCGCCAAAAACGGCCGGTGAAATGATCTCATAACAGCTTTCGCTGTAAAACGCCACACCCGTTACTCAACACATAGAACAAAAAATTACACCATTTCCCGCTAAAGGGGACCATGAGGCGATGCGAAGCCGGAGCACTTGCACGATCGCGTTCCGTTGGCGATCGTTGGGCATGCTACCGACCTCGCGTCGTGGAACGCGAAGAGGAACGCTACGCGTGTCTTGTCGTCCCTCTAGCCTGGCCGTTATTTCTCACAGGGCGAGCGGGGAACGCGGTCGACAGGCGTGCGAGAGGGGGGCAGCGTAGGAATGGAGAGAGAGGGGGAGGGGACGCTAATGCGCTGGTGCTCATCGCGGCGTTGCGCAGAAGAGAATTTCGGCATGTCTAGCCCGCGTTTCAGAGGAAGAGCGGAAAGGGGGAGGGAAGAGGGGGAGGGAAGAGGGAAAGTGGAGATGGGAGAGGGGAGGATGAGTGGAGAGGAGGTGTGTGGAGAGGGTATGCGCATGCGAGGTAAGGGTGGTGACGCCGCACACCACCATCACCACCGGATTGAGCTCCGCCTTAAGATACTTCGCATCTAAATAGCCCATCGCAGCCATCGGGAACCGTTTCAGTGACTGTGTTTTGCCAGCGCACGGCCGGCGTGCTGTCGCCCTTCGGGACGATGAGTCCGCCACGCTACGCGAAGAAACGCTGCGCTGTCTACGGATGCAAGAGCAACACGTGTGCAAGGTTTGTGTGCACGTTGAATTGTTATGCTACTTCTGATTTCTGTGTTATATATTTTGGGGTAATATCCTGTTCAACTGCAATATTTCGCCAATAAAATACACCTTATTTATCAAATCTGTCTTTTTTGTCTTCCCGTTATCTTGCAGGCTTCCATTATGGAGCCGTCATAGTGATAAGAAAAAGAACGTGCAGCTATAAAAAAAGTAAGAAGCGGCTCCCTGTCAAAAAATTTCATAATTTCGCGCCCATTGCGTTAAAACAAGATGTCATTTCCGTTTCCGGTTGTGACGTCATCTTTTTTCTTTTTTTTTAATTCTGTTTGTCCCCCCCTCACATAGATGGCGACTGTTGCAACAACTAGCCACCGGCTTGACTTGTGGGCTTCTACGGAAGTTACGCTACCAGTTTACATATACCTTGTCAATCCTAGGTACAAGTAACTGCACGCGACTGGCCGAGATCCGTAGCATTGGATAATCTGGTCTGAGGCTGCCGAGTGAGCGCGAAAAAGCGTCCGCTCTCCGCAGCACGGAATCACGATGCAACTCGGCGTGCGCATGCGCGCGCGCGCAAGTCACGTGGTTGAGGAGAAACGTTTCTCCCTTGGCGCTTGCCGCAAGAGGGCGCGACGAGTAAATCGTCCGCAAAGGAGAAAGTCGCTGCTCCGAAGGAGCAACGGAGCCCGTTGCTCCATTCTCGCTCCCTTTTTTTAGAGTGCTGATCTAACACACACAAACGCCGTGAATGCTCTGCCAATCTCGTCCCCAGCCAGGCGTCTGTGCTCGCGAATTTCACCTGTCACCATCAAGCTACAAAGAACGGAACATTTTCTGGGTCTGTAAGGCCAGCGCCTGAAGAGGCGTTGGTAAGGCTAACGTTCAATGCATCGCGGAGACTCGTGGATAGACGCAAATTTTATGCGCAGTCGTACCTGGAAGCTTTTATAAACCAACTTCGCAGCTGTCCGCGACAAAGACATTCCTTCTTGCGGTACTTGAAGCGCTACTGGTGCAAGGCGCGCACAATTGTTTCACGACATGCTGGTACGGAATGCATTTGAGATCGTCACTCCCAATTATCACGCTGCGGCGAAGACGCAGGACTGCCTTTTTTTCCTACAACCTCTATTTTACTACCGATATTTGATAACGGCAAGGGGACTAACTGTTAATAAGTACTGTGATGAACGGATGGTAGCAACATATACTACCTTTGTTGTTAGTAACTGCAGTGTAGCAACATTGGTAACAAGCCCTTAGTATCTAAAGTTAGCAAGTACTACTACCCATTTTTTTCAAGTGTTTGAGATCAAAACTGCCTCCGTTCCCACTAAACTACCATATAATTGAACATTCATCTCGCGCTGGAGCAAATGATTGTCGTTGCCGCTATGACCGCGTCAGTTGCCACTCATTAACAGCAAAAATCAGAGGTCCACAAATTTTCTGCCAGCACTTCTTCAGAATGAAATGAAATATGGAACGAAGGCAGTTATGTGCGGGCCGCGGGCTGCATGCGGCGGCCCGCAGGCCACGTGTTTGCGAACCCTCTAATATACGGTCCTCGTAAAGTATCATTGCGTCTGCTACAACAAGCTTTAATGATGACTTACTTGTTTTCGGCTTACATGGCAATACTTCAGCCCAAAACATGACTTACCTGTTTTAGGCTCAATTATTTGTGTTTGTGTTTATATGTGTTTGTGCGCTCGAACCTTCCAGATAACTATAATGCGCTTGATGTGCTCTGATGTTTTCGTGTTCAGCTATCACTTCATCTAAGATGTTAGGGTATTGAGAATAAATTAAGAATAAAGTTCGAATTTCGGAGAATGGGAATGTACGAAAAATAAACTATGATAAACTAGTATTTCCAACAAAAAATATAGTCCGAGAAACACCACACGAATTCATTAAAAAATAAACTTCGAAAACACGAAGCCTTAAGCTTATACAACGCAAAATGGAGGTTCTGCTAAATAATTAATTCGTTCATTCATTGCTTTGGCTATCAGTGTTCCATTTGGTTGTACTTTCCCTTGATTGATGAAAAACGGATCACTAACATTTAAGCGACATCATTCCAAGCATTTCTTTTGTCTTGTAGACGATTGCTTAAAAGATGCAAAGTGTAGTTGATGTCTTTCTTTTTGCAATTTTTATTGCCTAGAACACAAATAAAGCTATTTGAATAGGCAGCCTGACTGTGAAATAAATCCAGATCAGGCACGGAGGCTTTGGAAGTTGACAAACGCTTAGTGTGTCGTGTATTTGGCTCGATCGACAGCCTTTAGAGTCGCATCCCGATGCTCGCTAAACCGGGATGGCATCTGCCCTCAAATGATGGAGTGCATCATACTCTAAATCGTCGAACGTTTATTCTAAGCTCCCTCGGCTGGTACCAAGTATAAGGGAAAATCAAGGAACTTTTCAATGCAAAATTCCAGGCAGATCGCACATATTGTGAGAATGGATTTCATGTAGAGCAGTCGGGGAGTAGCAGCCTCTGCCAGATTTTCCGCTTTCACACAAGCTTCATGTGTTATATCGCCATCTTTGGATAAATTTAGTAGTTCGGCCTACATCATGGGCTTGCCAGGCACTTGCACTACACTGGCGTGTGAAGGTTAGCACCTGGTCCTACGTAGCGTTGGCACACACGTTAAAGCGATGTCAGTTTTATCACAGTGGAGTGTGCTCTGTGGTGCGATGATATGCATGTAATGAGTGGCGGACTTCGGCGTATTCGAGCAAATCTTGACTATACCTCGCGGTGTGAATGTTTTTTATGATGTTATAAAAGCGCGTAGCCGACACTACAACCAAAATATGCGCTGCCCTGGCATCACGCTTGTATGGGGTCTTCTTACTAAGCAGTTCGAAGCACTGGCGTGGCTCTGTGGAATGCATGCTGCCTGTTTTAGATTCCGACTATAGCCCTGGGTTAGAGCGCGATATCATTAAAATGATCGTTTCAAAGAAATGCCACTGGGGCGTCGTTGTCGGCGTCGTTATTTGTGAGCGAAAATCGGCGTTGTCAGTGAGCGAAAACTCGAGACAGAAGCAAATAAAGAAGTTGTACTGCAAGCCAATGACAGACGCTCCGCTGTTATGAAAGAGAAAGAAAACAATCGGTGGCTGCGGTTGTCGCTCGCACTCGTGCTCGCTGGTAGCCAGACCTGCCTAACAAAGAGCGTTCCGCGAAGCACCGTGTAACCCTGATCGAAGTAGAACACCTCCATTTGAAGTGGTGGAGGAGCCGAGGTGCCCTTCATCCTGTAACTTCGCAATCGGGCGCTACCATGACCTTTCTACATGAGTGCTCCTGGCTCTTCGCAAGCTGCTGCCACAACAACGACAGTTTTCTTTACCGGCGTTTCACGGCAACGCGACCCACCCGTATTGCACGGTGCGGTGAAGACCGCACCGTGAAATACGGGTGGTGCCTGTTATGCCTGTATTGTTTTTGAAGGTTGTGTAAGCTTGAGAATATATATTGTTTACCATTCTTACCGTTCACGGCTCCCTCTTTCACCGCACCGCACATGAATAAAAGTGACGGTCCCCACAGCGCTCTCCACATTTTTGGCATCCGCGACAGGAGTAAGCCCTCATAGCACTTTTTGAGAGCCTCACTTTGTTCCCGTGCGGTGGTTGAAGATGCATGCCGAAAAGCTGACAGGTCTCGGTAAAGAGCTGGGACTCACTGGCAAGGCACTCCAGCAGTGGATAGACAAGGAGCGCGATAAAGAAAGCTGAGTGTGCGCTATAGCGTGAGGCACCGAAAGAAGATCACGAACGAGAGTTGCAGCTGCAAGCTCGAGAACGCCAGTTGCTAGAGTTTCGGCTGCTCTTGCAGGCATTGCAACAGTCTAGTCAAACGGTTCTCGCTGTACCACGTGATTACGACAAGAGCAGTAAAGGGTTTGCAAGCCCGCACAAGCTTATTCCTGCGCTCAACGAATCCCGTGATGAGCTCGATGCTTACATTCAAAGGTTTGAGTGAGTGGCCACTAACCAGGCAAGGACTAGAGACAAGTGAAATGAGGGAAGAGGGGGAGGACGACGTGTTATGGTGAACAACCACCACCATATTGACTGTCGCACTATTTTCCTCTGTAAATATCTTGT